>NC_058409.1:75953916-76063720 GCF_002201575.2 Neomonachus schauinslandi | reverse complement strand
CCTCTAGAACCCTGTTTGTTTTTCAGAGTCCATCGTCTCTCATGGTTCGTCTACCCCTCCGATTTCCCCCGCTTCATTCTTCCCCTCCCACTACCTTCTTCTTCTTCTTTTTTTTTTTCTTAACATATATTGCATTATTTGTTTCAGAGGTACAGATCTGAGATTCAACAGTCTTGCACAATTCACAGCGCTTACCAGAGCACATACCCTCCCCAGTGTCTATCACCCAGTCACCCCATCCCTCCCACCCCACCCCCCACTCCAGCAACCCTCAGTTTGTTTCCTGCAATTAAGAATTCCTCATATCAGTGAGATCATATGATACATGTCTTTCTCTGTTTGACTTATTTCACTCAACATAATACCCTCCAGTTCCATCCACGTTGTTGCAAATGGCAAGATCTCATTCCTTTTGATGGCTGCATAATATTCCATTGTATATATATACCACATCTTCTTTATCCATTCATCTGTTGATGGACATCTTGGCTCTTTCCACAGTTTGGCTATTGTGGACATTGCTGCTATAAACATCGGGGTGCACGTACCCCTTCGGATCCCTACTTTTGTATCTTTGGGGTAAATACCCAGTAGTGCAATTGCTGGATCATATGGTAGTTCTATTTTCAACTTTTTGAGGAACCTCCATACTGTTTTCCAGAGCGGCTGCACCAGCTTGCATTCCCACCAACAGTGTAGGAGGGTTCCCCTTTCTCCGCATCCCCGCCAACATCTGTCGTTTCAAGAAATGGGCAGAAGACATGAACAGACATTTTTCCAAAGAAGACATCCAAATGGCCAACAGACACATGAAAAAGTGCTCAATATCGCTCGGCATCAGGGAAATCCAAATCAAAACCTCAATGAGATACCACCTCACACCAGTCAGAATGGCTAAAATATTTAAAAAAAAAAGAAAAAGAATATGCCTCTCTCTTAGGCTAATGTCCCTATTGGGAAATGGGTTTACCATGCTGCATGTTTCCAGTCCTTTCACCTTTTGCACTCCCCACACAGAGATGCTTTGCTCGTGTTAGGATTATATATATTCCCCCAAAATGCCATTGTTTTGTGGCCCAAGAGTTTGAGCTTACTGTGATATAAACCCCAAATCTGTCTTTACATTCCCACTTAAAATTCACTAAATTCTCCTTCAAATCTAAGCATGTTTATTTTCCACCTGAGATTCTCCCTTGACCACCAAAATGTGGATGTTGGGTCTCTGTCTTGTGCTCTCAGACCATCATTTCTCTACTCTTTTAACTTGAATGATCCTCCCCCCTCACTGAGAACTGAAAGACCATGATTATCTTTGTCAGTGTTTGGTACTGGCACTGTTCATAGCAGCCAAAAGAAGGGTAGAAACCACCAAACATCCATCGACTGCTAAATAAACACAATCTGGTGTATTGATGCAATGGAATATTATTCAGTCATAAAAAGAAATGAAATACTGATTCATTCTCCAACATGGATGAGCCTTGGAAACATTATACTAAGTGAAAAAAACAACCACAAGGCGTATTTTGTATGATTCCATTTGTATGACTTATCTAGAATAAGCAATTCTTTAGAGTGAGAGAACAAATTAGTGGTTGCCAGAGACTGGGAGAGGACGGATTGGGGAGTGACTTCTTAATATCCTTTTGTGGTGATAAAAAGTTCTGAAACTAGATAAAAGTGATAGTTGCGCAAGTTGTGAAGGTAATTAAGGCTACTTAATGTTATACATTAAAATAGTTAAAATGGTTAATTTTATATTACATGTATTTTACCATAATTGGGTGTGATGTAACATATATATAAATGGAGAGAGAGAAGGTAAATTTTCATATGTGTCACTAATACCTACCGTTTTCACTGGAACTGTCCCTACCCTATGTTTATTTTATGGAATCTTATTTGGAGGCATAGTGCTGGTGTAAAGGAAAATGGGCTGATTTTTAGTTTCTATCACCCCTCTACTATAAACAGGGTGCCTAAACTTTAAAAATTAAACTCCAGCAAACATAACAACTCAAATGACCAATTTTATTAAAAGCAGAAAACTATCCTTTTAAAACATGTATTTTGACTTGAATTTCATTCTGTCATTTGAAATGAAAGTGCATTATGACCCTTTTGTGCATATTTCTGAAGCATCTGTGAATTAAAACAATGCTATGGCATTATATATATTAGAGATAAACAGGGCTTTAGATCCATCTGTATATTGTTTTTTTCCCAGAAGAATGGAACAATGAGCAGTGCTGGAAGGTAATAGTCTCCACCTACACAGAAGCATTCGTATATTATATAAACCAGCCAGAGACAGATTGTGGTAATAAATCTTAATATAAATATCTCTGCTTTTGTGTCACACTTATGTAACCATTTCACTAACATTTTCTTCAGAACATTCCCTCATTTTTATCTCCTGCACACTAACAGAGTTTCATTTTCTTTTTAATCTCTAAAAGACTTTTTTTTATGTTGCTCATGATAAAAATTTGGGGAATATTATTTGGAGAAATTGCTTATTTGACCTTTCCTCTCTTAGTTAAATTCCTACATGATTATGGCATTTCTAATTTGATTTCCGATAAGTTAATGGATTTGATGAAGGCTTAAATTTATTTTGATATCATGGGGAACCTAAGATTATATATATACCAAATGTTTTCCCTTTTAGGGGAGGTATTTAGTATTTCTCTTTAAAATGAAGTTAGAGAAATGCTTACATATTATCAAACGGCATAACTTTTTCTTTTTCTTTTTTTAAAGATTTTTATTTATTTGACAGAGAAAGAGACAGCCAGAGAGGGAACACAAGTAGGGGGAGCAGGAGAGGGAGAAGCAGGCTTCCTGAAGAGCGGCGAGCCTGATGCGGGGTTCGATCCCAGGACTCTGGGATCATGACCTAAGCCGAAGGCAGACACTTAACAACTGAGCCACTCAGGAGCCCCTGGCATAAATTTTTCTAAGAGATATTGAGATAGCTTAAATACTAATCTTATCTTGTTATATTCATAAACTAGCAGCAAAAGATGCTCATCTGGATCATATTAGGAAAAGTAGAGTCCAAGTTCCATGTCTTGGATGAGAGAAGATTATATGTGGGTAAGGGTGCACCAGTGAATTCTAGAAAAGGAACAAAAGATCATCTATGAGTGCTTTGAGATTATGATTATGATAAATGGAAGAAGCAGAATATAATGTATATCAATTATCTTGGGCCC
Organism: Neomonachus schauinslandi; assembly: GCF_002201575.2. Taxonomy (NCBI): domain Eukaryota; kingdom Metazoa; phylum Chordata; class Mammalia; order Carnivora; family Phocidae; genus Neomonachus; species Neomonachus schauinslandi. The sequence continues at coordinate 76,060,502 of NC_058409.1, read as the reverse complement.
AAGGGGGTTCAAGAGCATGAGACAAAATTATACTCAGTTTTATAATTAATATGGGAAGCAATCCTGTTGTGTGATTATCTACTTGAATGTGAAGAGTGGACAGGGGTGTGGAGGGGCAGACATACAACCATAATGTTTGGGAGCTTTGCCTTGCTGCTGTGATTTGGAATAATTTGTAATCATGCAGGCTGGAGCTTTCTCTTTTTTTCCTTCTACTTCTACGTCTCCCTCTTCATTCCCCTCTTTGTTACTCTACATGTGTTTATATTGAAAAAGTTGAATTTTGTGGTTCCAAATATGACAAAATGTGAAATGAGACCAAGAAGTCTTGGAACCCCAGGGCTAGTCAACGTGCTTAGTGCTGGAAGATATTATGGAGGGATTCTCTTCTACATGGTTTAGGATAAAGATAAACGTTTGTAACTTTGAAATTGCTTTCTCATTATAGCCTATACTACAAACAATAAATCCATTTTAAACCTAATTTTCAGGCAGATGTACTATTGCTGCAAACTATAGATTTCTCTACTATATATTTACAACATGATGTGCATTTATGCTTTGTGCAGTATACTCAGGAATGTGTTTCATGTAAATCAAGGTAATCTGCCTTAAATGTTATTTGACTACACATGGAGAAGGAAATTATGTATTTCTTAAGAGCTACTTCTTTCCTTAGCCTTTATTTGGACTTCAACAAGTTCCATCTTGCCTTTAGCAAGAACTATTTTTGTGCTTAAAACATATTTAAGCTTAAGATATGTCTGTGATAATACCTTCAGATTTCTGAAAGGTTTAAAGAAAATTAATTTTATGAAGTCAGTTTTCTTCTACTAACCTAAAATTTTCCTTTCATACTGAAAGCATTTTATTGTCATGAGTTATGATTCTGACCAAAGAGCAGGAATTTTCAATATGTATAAACTCATCTTTTCAGCTAAACACAATCCAGGTCCTTGAAGGATTTTAACCAGAAAAGTAACTTGAATTTTAAAATGTTAATTTGGTAATGGTAGAAGAGACAGCATAGGACAGTGTAGGAAAAATTAATCAACTCATACAAAGCAGAAAAAAGACAAAAAGAAAGACAAGGAAAGTAAATTTTCTTATGAAAGTTTCTTAAATTTCCAAGAAAATCACTTCATGAAGAATTAAATCATAATTGTTGGCATTTATGGATAATCTTTTGAATAATCCCCGTGTTCAGTTATACTAGGACGTATTTATAACTGCCAATAAAACTTGTGAAATACGGCTAAAGTTGTATTTAGAGGATCCTGTTTAGCCTCAAATGTATGCATCATAAAAAAGAAACTAAGACTTCAATTTAATAAGTTTGAAAAAGTTAGCAACGGAAACCCTCTAAAATAAGAAGGACATATTAAGGCAAAAGAAAGAAATTAAAGAATAAAATTATTTTAAACTTTTATAAAGTAGGCCAACTCTGGCAACAATGATCAAAAGCGTATAAAAAGAAACAGTATAAGGAATATAATTTGGGATATAACTGTAAGTTCAGTAGTAATTAATAGAAGTCATACTAAACATAATATGTTTCATAGAAATGAAAAGGAAAATTACAAAAGGAGTTAGATTAACAAAGACAGCTCATGACTCAGAAAACATAGAATAAAAACATTTATGGTACCATTGTATTAATTTAGGCAATACATGAAGAAATTGTCCCTGTCAAAAGAAGGAAGAGTTTAGACTGGAAGTGCCCCTTCAAGAAATATTTAGCAGATAAATGTACTTCGTGAACAAGTGGTCATGAAGGATAAGGTAAAATAAAAGTTGATTCTCACATTTCTAGCTTTGGGGATTTTAATATGGGAATAGTAGTTTAAAAATTGAAACAGATCATAGAGTAGAGGCATACAGTTGTGGTAAAACATTCTTGCTGTGAGAGTGAAGGAAGTAGAATAAGGATGTAGGGAAGGCAGTGTGGTCTTCGTAAGAAATATTTGAAGATGAAGGGAAACTAAACTATCTCTTAGCTGCTCTGTATCCATTCCCTTCTCTTCCAAATAATAGCCAAATATTTTTCCAGATAATCATGGTCCCCTTTTAGTTAGCAGCAATGCTGTTGGGGTGTTAGGGACTTAACCTCAGGTATCAGGATTCTTCCCTGGTTGTAAATGTTTTAATAATGATCACTGACCCCGGGGCGCCTGGGTGGCTCAGTTGGTTAAGCAACTGCCTTCAGCTCAGGTCATGATCCTGGAGTCCCAGGATCGAGTCCTGCATCGGACTCCCTGCTGCAGGGAGTTTGCTTCTCTCTCTGACCCTCCCACCTCTCATGCTCTCTCTCTCTCTCATTCTCTCTTTCTCAGATAAATAAATAAAATCTTAAAAAAAAAATGATCACTGACCCAGGCCAAAGCCAGTCTGGGATGACATCTCACTGACCTCCCAGTGACCAAAATGTATATATTACTAGTGCTATCAAGGTGAAGCTGAGAACATTCATTCCCAAGATGGTAGGAGGAAGTGTTCTCTCCAACAGGCATGCACAAGGAAGATGTAGCTCTTGCTATTTATTACAAGCAGCCATCTTGTGACGATGGAGATACAATAAAATCAATACACGAAAAAGGGCAGAGTTGAGAAAATTGCAAACCATTGATCTAGTTCCCCGATTTAACTGACCTGAAGCCTAAACACTGCTGCACTTTACAGTCCTATGAGTCAGTAAATTCATGCTGTTGTTTAAGGCAGCCGAGTGTTGTTTCCTACTGCTCAAAGTGTATAATCTTTAGTCAATTCCATTACTCCACTAAGAGGAATTATTTTCTTTATTTTGCATTTGAGAACACACTGGGCTATTTTACTTATCTGAATGACTAATATAAAAGTTCAAGGATATTAAAATAAAATGTTTATTAGATTTATTATGGGCAAAGTGCATTGCAAATATGCTGGTAGGAAAAATCTTGTAGGTGCAAAGGATGCTGTAGGAACCCTGTTCTCATTTGCTGTTTTTAATTATTTTTAGCCTTTTTAATATGCTGTGTTTATTACATTCTAGAAATATGAGAGTATGTATAGGAACAAAGTGTGCATTCCAACAAGAATGTAAACCTTATTCATATTAATGAAAAAGAAATTCACATAACAGGATGCACTGAATAGTTATAATTTATTTACTGACAGAAAACTAATAATAAGAAGCTTCTACTCATTCTAAACATTTTCCTGTCTGGGTATTTCTCCTTTGTGTGAAAGGAAAAAAGACTGAACTAGTTGTGTTGACTATGGAAATAACAAGACCACTGGTTATCTTTTACGTCATATGTTCATTACCATAGGTTAGCCATCTAAGAAATAGCTACTTACATCATTCTATTGTTTTATGAATTCATGTGAACTTACAATGGGTCTTGTTTTGCAATACTGAGTTATAGTATTTCTCCTCAAGTAAGGAATATATATATTTCCATCATCCTTTTGCAAATATTTTTAATATGATATCCTTTGTCTTCATTTCAACTTGTTTATAGAGATAATACTTTTTTGCATAGTCTGTACTTGTAATAACAAATGTAAAGCAACATTAACTTTACTTTTTATATGGTTCCCAATCTTAATTGTGCAATGTTCCTTTGTGATAGAAATCACTAGGTAGATGTTTTCATTTTAAATATAGAACAGTAAAATTTTGAATATTAAAACTTACATCTATTAGTATCTGGTATAATTTATTTTAAAAAAGTCATTGGTATAGAAAATATCAGGTAGACAATTCTAGAGTTTCAAGCAAGTTAGCCCAAAGATAAATGATCATGTAAGGAAACTTTTGTTTGGATGATTTTCAAAAATTAAAGGGATAAAATCACTTGGTGTTAAATGTTAATAAATTCATGTCATTCTGATAATTTATGTTACAGCTTATAGCCTGTAACGTAGCTTGTTGTATTTTGCTGTCCTCTCTTATTAGAGCAAAATGATGACAAGAGAATACAAGTTAAATGATACATAAAAATATGGAAACACAAATAACAGGTTTAAATAATCACTTTTTTCAATTCACTGTTACAGTTTTTTTTTTTTTTTTTGAAAAGGTAGTTAAAAACTGGGGAATGCATGTAATTGTATAATTGCAATAGTTCAGCCAGATCTTGGTCACAGAGTATATTAAATGATTTTTGATTATTTTAAGTAAATTAATAATACTGCAGTGCCTTTGTAGTCTAGGACACTATTCCTAATTCAAAACTTCTTAGGACATAACCTTACAGTGCCTTTTCCAATAGTGTTTGTTTTATTCCGAGATTTCTGTCATCCTTTGATTTTTGGCCAGGTTTAAGATTCGATTAGATAAAAGATTGGCAAACTTTTTTTGTGAAAGACTAGATAGCAAACATTTCTGTCTTCCTGGGCCCCATGATCTCTGCTGTAGCTACTTAACTCTGCCACCGATGATGGACAATACGTAAATATACACCCATGTGTGTGCTCCATTAAGATTTTATTTACAAAAACAGGTAGCAGATAAAGTTTGGCCTCTGAGTTGTAGTTTGCAGAACCTTGGATTAAATTAAAAACATAGGAAATAAGTAAAGAAACATTAACAATGTAAGTTTTATTTTTTTAAATGCCAAACTATGGCAAAGTAATACCACCCCCTCATTGTTATGGTTGTCTTAAACTGCCCTCCAAAGATGTATATATATATATATATAAATACACACACATATGTATTTATATATGTATATTTATTTATTATTTTAATATATTATTTATTTATAAATATGTAAATAAATAAATATACATAAATAAATTTATATGTATATATAAGTTGAATAATTATTTAGCAAATTGGAGCATTTGAGAAGCACATTTCAGTTCTGAAAGAAAGAGAACAAAATGTAACTTACAGAAATGTTGAGGAAAGACATCTTTAATGCTCCTTCACAGGATTTAATGGATTTAAGGTCACTGACCATAGAGAGCTATTTAGCTGCTATTATTGCTACTTTTCCTATATTATTAATGGATTAGAAAATGTGATTCTTGAAAGGACCCAATCATCATAACAAGGACCTCACCAGACCTTATGCTTGAAAAAGAAGAAATAAAATTATCTCTACTTTGTAGATGACATGATCCTATATGTGGAAATCCCTAGAAATTCCACAATAAAACTGTTGAAACTAGGGGCGCCTGCGTGGCTCAGTTGGTTGGGCGACTGCCTTCGGCTCAGGTCATGATCTTGGAGTCCCTGGATCGAGTCCCACACTGGGCTCCCTGCTCAGCGGGGAGCCTGCTTCTCCCTCTAACCCTCCCCCCTCTCATGTACTCTCTCTCTCTCATTCTCACTCTCTCAAATAAATAAATAAATCTTAAAAAAAAAACTGTTGAAACTAATAATTCTGTGATGGCTAATTCACATGTCAGTTTGTCAATCATGTCAATCTCTTACCGGTTCTCTTTTTCTGGAGAATCCTAAGAGCATGGGTCTCTTGTATTACTGCATGTCTTCTAAGCAGAAGCACTGACCATTTTTATTGATTTCTTTATTTAAGGATTATAAATAGCAGTAAAATAGAGAGTTAGTGCCTCCATCTGGAACAGCAGAGGACAGATTTGCTTACTGTCTAGTATAATATAGTTGCTCCAGTACAATAAAGATAGTTTGTCCAGCTACAGGGTAAAGAGCATGTTCATTTGCAGACATGTGTAAAAGACTCAGGTTTCCTCTCCTGTAACACAATCCACTCCATGAGCAGTATTCACTTGATGATTACAGGATCATCACGTCATCCTGTGGAAACGAAGACTCAGAAAACCAGAGTAAGAAAATAACGGTTCTCTCTATTAGCAATAAACTGTGCTTTGTCTCTGACACAAGGCTCTCTTGCATTCTTCCAGCATCTATGATATTGTGCAAGGCTAACTTGTTAGTTTGAAAATAGTGCAAATATCTCAAATGTTTCATAGTTCCTGATATGACCTATGCTTTATAGTTTTTATAACTGAACACAGCATATCATTTTATGCTATTGATATATTTGAGCTAAATTCCTAAAATAATAATAAATAAAAACTGACTATCATGTCCTCTGAAAATAATGAAGACATCTAATTTAAATCAATCGTCTCATACAATGCATTATTGAGGACATATGATACATACATACATAATTCTTATACTATGCTTGTTAAGTATATTCAAATATCTCAAGTAAAATATAATTAGAGAGGCCAAATGAAATTTCCCCCATAACAGAAGTTGAGCATATTAGAAGGCCAAAAGTGTTGTCATGCACTTGGATAAAATGTCTACCTTTTCTTTCATAGTTGGGAAATGAGGATAAACCTTTCATGAAATGTTCCTCCACATAGAAAGTATTAGTTTCTATTTTCTGCAGAGAGTTCCATTGCTCTATTGTGCCTCTGACAAAGTTCCTTTAATTTGATAAATGTGTTTGTGTTTAATGCAAAATAGTTAAAATATCTGAAATCCTTTATCCTCTGACCTGTTCTGAATTTACAGAGGTTTCTAGAAAAATACTGCTCGAGGTTGGGAACATGATGAATATTTCAGTAGAACTGAAGCTGTCAAAATAGAGGGGGAAATGCCTGTTGGATATGTAGAATAAATGAATGGAACTATGACAATTGAAAATTATAACTCACCCTTCTAAACAGATTGGTTCTGTTTTGGAAACCTTACTGGAGAATGGAAATGGCAAGGCTACAGTAAGTTTGGGAAATGACATGAATTAAATTTATGAAATGAATTCAATAACATATGGCAAAGAGAAAGAATATTAAACTTGGAAAGATAAATACTAATATCTATTATGATATTGGAAATTATGGCTGATCGAGGAAAAACAGATCAGTCTATTTTCAATTTCATATTGCATGGAAGGGGGCTTAACCTTACAATTAGCTAGAAATAAGGAGAGAAAACTTTTGTTGTATAAAATGAGAATTCTGGCAGGTACCCATTGATCTTTGAATTCAACATTTATTTAGCATCTACTTTGTGTCAGCCACTGAGGGATTAGAGACCTTATTAGCACTGGAGATGCAAAGAAGAGTAGGGCATAAGGAAATTCAATACATGAAGGATAGGAAAGTTAACAGTTAATTATCCTCTGTGTGATACGTACTAGATAACATTAAGCTCATATTGCTAAGAAGACACACTGAAGAAGGCTCTGACCAAGATTAAGGTAAGAGGGATCTCCTGAGCTAAGCCTTCAGGGCAAGTAGGGCCCACATGAGCACAGTGTAGTTGAGGGCAGGAGCAAATGTATGGGAAGAGAAAAGAGTAAAGACATAATCCAAACTGAGTTCTGCAAATAGTTACATGTGATTACACTATAGAGCACAAGTGACAATGAAGTAAACCTTGATCCAAACCTTGCTTCTGATCTTGACTTAATTCCTCATTTTTATCTGGTGCCCCATGTCTTGTCTGAAAAATGATGTGGGTCAATTAGTTCTTTAACATTTTTTCCAAGTCCAATTATTTATGATTCTTTGGATTAAAAAAAAAATTTGCTTGAAACTCTACTATGGCCCCAAACCCTGTCCCTAAAATGCTACTAAGGTGCAATTGTTATGTCTGAAGTTAATAAACTTGTACAAAATTTTAAGGCGGTGTACCTAATCTCATCAGCTTTCCCATATCTTCACTTGGTTTTCTCCCTGAAGCCAGGACCTTGTGTTATCCAGGAACCATTTTATGAAACCTCATTTGGATGTACTTACTAAAAGTGGGACCTCTAAATCTTTAATCCTTTTATTTTCTCCTGCCCACCAAAAGAATATCCTTTCTGTTGCTTATATCAGTATTAAATAATAGGACAAATTAATTCATAATCATCAGTTAAGTATAACAATCATATGAAGAGATTACCTTTTACAACTGCATTTTGCAAGGGATTCCTAAATAAAGCATGGTTTAACCCAGGTTGATACATTGTTAGCAGTAGTGTGAGGTCACAACAATAGGTGGTAGGAAAAAGATTGAAAATGTCAGAGGCTTTTCATGGCCCCCATTAAACAGGCCATGAAAACATCCTTTTCCCTACCTACGCATAAGGCAAGTTCTGATGTTTTTAACATTTGAAATGTGCAGACATAACTCTATGGGGTTTGAATTCAAAACCAAGAATAAGAGATTAGAATAGGGCAAAGAGTCATAAGACTGGGTTTGTGTTGTTTCTCACACTTACCAGCTGTGTGTGCCTGCAATGAGCTGAATGTTCATGTCTTCTGAAATTCATATGTTGAAACCCTAATCCCAATATGGTCGTATTGAAGGTGCAGCCTTTTGGGAGATAAGGCACTCACACATGGGATGAGTGCCCTTGTAAGAGGCCAGAGTGCTAGCTCGCCATCTTCCTACCATGGGAGGAGACACTGAGAAGTCAGAGGTCTGCAGGCTGGAAGAGGGCTCTCACCAGAACCTGAGCATGGTGCAGGCATCCTGATCTCAGATCTCCAGCCTCCAGAACATGAGAAATAATCTTCTCTTGATCAGCTTTCCAGTCTCTGGGATTTGGTTACAGCCGACTGAACTAAGACAGTCCTTCAGCAGACCGCTTCCCTTCTAGATTCTGTTTCTTCTTCTTTTCCAATGTAAATAATATCTTTACTTCTGTTGTAATAATCAAATGAAGGAATATATCTGAAAGCTCACTATAAAGTTTAAGAAAAGTGTAAATATAATTGATTTTTTCTGGGGTAATAACAGACAGATATATCCAATCATTAAAACACACACACACACACACACGCACACACAGAACACTGTATGAAGGACTATGGCTGAGAGGCTATTGTGCCCTTCCCTCTACCCCAATTTTTTCCTGGGAGAAGTGTGCTTTGAATGAGGAGACAGACCATAGCCTCACTGAAGGCAGAGGAACCTCACAAGGACAGCCACAGGTGAATAAAGATGGGTTGGGAGGAGTTTATTTAAAGAAAAACACATGAATTGATGAGCAACTAGTATTTTTTCAGCTGCCAGATTTTAAAGTGAGACTACTGAAAATAATGAAATTGCATGAATATATCAACTACATCCAACTTTTTCCAGAAGAACCAGTGTGACATAACACTGATAATCTCCTCCTCCAAGATTCATTTGTCGTAGTCATTCAGGACATAAAAATAGTCACAGAGGAGCTAAAGGAAAGGGAATGGGCCATTGCCCCGCACATACTACAAAGCCCCAGTTAATTCCTGAAAATTATTTGGTAATCTGAGGACCACTTCTCTGATGTTGTCAAGACACATATTTACCCTCTCAAAACCCACAACATTAAAATAAGTCCAACATCTTTTAGGCCTTTTTTGTGTTCTGCAGGCAACAAATACCTCATTTTACAAATTTACTTATGCCCATTTATGCTGTTACTCACAACTCACTCAGCCCATGTTGAATGGGACTCATAAAAAAGCCTATGGAATCTGTCCAATTGCAATACAACAGACACTCTCATTAATGTCTCTAAGAAACTTTTTCACTGTAAGGTATTTGGTAACATCCTCTCATGCCTTTTGGAGTCTCTGTGTAACCATGGTGACCATATGTGGTTCATTGGCTTCTGATGCAAGAAATTGCCTTCCTCAACCTCACACTGTATGCCATTAGAATGACAAATGTTGATCATATGCTCCAATCTCCTAGAAATAGAGTCTCTCACAGGCCCCGAGCCTATAACCCTCCATACCCAGATATCCATTATGTCTTGGTTTATGGAGGCAGAATCTCGCAAGCTTGGCAAAATCACAGAGGCATTCTTGCCTAAAGGAAAAGAGTGTCTACAACTAGAGTGAAGCCTAGTCCCTCTGGTGTATGATACCCATAGCAGATGATAGCCTTTCCTGTTCTCAGTCCCTTGACAAATGTGCTGCTGGAGGAGGTTGCCCCTCTCTTGCACCTCTTGACTATTTGGGGAGCCCCCTGTGAACAACAAAGTGAAATGTTCATGAATGGCAATGCAGCCATTACATGGGATGGGCCTTCTGGAGAGCTGCTCCTTTCCACTTCTTAACTGGGATGTTCCTGATAAAGGATGGAGCCCAAAGGTTAGCACAACTGCCTAAACTTCAAGCATCTATCTTAGCACAGGATGCCCTGGAAAACAGCAGGTCCCCTCTGAACATTTTTACAGATCCTCTGACCATTATCATTGGTCTGTCCAAAAGATCTAGCCAATGGAAGCAACAATTTTTTTATATCCAAGGTTACCTCCTTTAGGGTAAAGAATTCTGGAGTCTCTTGCTTCACAGATTTTGAAAATATAAATCAAAGGTGTACATGTCTCCACATAGACTAAATCCCTAAGTCCTAACTGAGGCATTTCTTATTCCTTTCAGACTTTGGTCATTACTGATAGTGACCAAAGCACTCATTTCACTTTTCAAAATTTACATGCTGGGCTTTTGAACAAGCCATTTAAAGTGGAGCTGGTGGGAACTTCACAGCATGCAAGCTCTGGCCCTTATGAGTACAGAAACTCTCACCCCAGCTGCTAACCACCATAACCTCCCTAGGTACTCTGGACACCAACTGACCCTATATGCACATTTTTGGACTTATTTGGGAGACTTCCCTGCACTCTCCCCCAAAAGCCTCATTATAGAAGTATTAAACCTTTCATACCCTCCTGATGCATATGTGGTGTCATAAGTCTGAATATCTGAATCAAATTTGGGGTCAGGTGGCCCATATCTCCTCTGTGGAATGATAGCAATAGCTTACTTGCAATTTTCAGCATCCCTTGCATTAAGATTGTCTCATGTGGCTATCTTTGAAATGAAGTGACTTGTGTAACTTTGAGATCTAAGTGGCTAGTAGCTGGCATATCTCTCCCATACCTCACTTTACTCTGTTATACACCTGTAGGGCTGTGTTTTACAGTTGGCTTAGCCAGATATAAGACTTAGGAAGGACACCTGATCTGCATCAGACTATAAAAAGTGAGAAATAAACTATAAAATAAACTTGCAGCTAAGCCATAGAGATTTGTTTGTCTGTCTTTTAGGGCAGCTAGAGTAGATTAATATACAAGGTGATGGTGTTTGTTGACTTCTAGATTCATCCATGATTTTTTTTTTCACATATTCTCCCTTTATTGCATGTTTAGGCCAGCCTGAATGTTATTCCACCTTTTGTGTATTCTCAACAGATAATCATTTTGCTGCTGTGTCAGAAGAAACTTCTTAAAGGCCTTTTGCTAGCAGTCATTGTGTGTGATTTCCTTGCTTTTGTTTTAGAATTAGAGTAGTCTTGTAGCTTTGGGGAATGGAAAATCATATCTGGTAGCTGAGATCCAGTACTCGGTTGTGGCGTGACCTAGTGACTGACCTTATGTAAAGTTGATGATAGGAGATAAATACATATCTACATCTATAGATATATATGTAGTATCTATGAGATATATGAGAATAACATATATAAATAATGTCTTCATACACAGGGCTTATATGAGATAAATGGATAGTGGACACTGTCGATTTCAAAAACACTGACATTGTATTTCCCCTCATTATTATTGTTACTACCATTATTATTTTTCCTTGTTTTTAATTAATCCCTGATTTAGCAATACCTTATCAATAAAGGATTTGATGACCTAAATAATCTGCTAAGAAGACCTTGATTGAATGGGATGTGGCTTTATCCAGCTAAAGTGGAGACTGAACTGAAGAAGAAGTTTTTTATTTGGATTTCCTGCCTGTGGTCAGGGTCACAGTCAACCTGAAATCAACATGACAGCCCTAGGTGGGAGTGGGAATGGAGTGCTGCAAAAATCTAAGGGGTTCAGACAGAGAAGTACTAACCAGATAGTAATTTTTATCACTTATACTATACTTTCAATTGACATCTGTAGCCTTTATCTGTATTTCTACATTTGTTTCTTATAATTATGTAATTTACTATTATTTATTATTATTATTATTACTACTACTACTACTACTACTGCTGCTACTACTATTACTACTACTACTATTAGTATCTTCTGTTTACAGGAGAGCCAAATGAAGCTCAGACAAGTTATATGACTTAGGTAAAATTCCTTAACTAGTGAAAAATGGAGCTGGGTCTTCTGACTCAAGAAGCAGTACCTATCCTCTTGGAGGAAAAAAATCTCCTCAAACATTTTGCTCGTGTGTTTTGTGTGACATATAAAAGATGAATCCATTTTATTTAGAAAATCATAATTTCCCAACACTTTACTTCATTCAATTACTCTTGTCTGCAATGGAACAGTAAATAGGTAGCAAAATCAGCATGCAAGCATGGGATTAGAAATGGCAGACTACAACGCAGATTTCATTAGAGAGTATATTAAGATGAATATAACAGAATATAAGGAAAAATGAATCAATGACTTCTTACTCAAAATATTTGACATACGTGATCTTCTCCCTGTTTTGGTTTTCAAATGTTGGGTATTTGTTTTATTTTTCTGAAAGATGACTCAGGTTCCACAGTGTAGGAAGATTTCAGTGTGGTGTGAGGTAATTAGAGGTGAAAATCTTATTCTGTGTGTGGTGTGCAGCACTGCATGGGAACTTAGTTATTATTCTGTCAGACATGAAGTGTCTGGGTACCATGATATGGTGGAGGCAAACGTGGCATTGGTTTTCATTTATGAGGAAATTAACACAACAGGTTTTTTGCTAGCCTCTTGTGTTAATAAATTAAGTAACTCCTCTTCCGCCACAGACAAGTCATATTGCACAGCATCATAAGCTTGCTAGAACCGGTCCACTCAGCTAGATGTCACTTTTCCATTTTTTCCTCTTAATTTCCTCTGTATCAGTGAAACCACATCTTCATGTGGAGATTTCTTGCTGATGAAACACAAGGATTTCTATTAACTAAAGCAAAATAAATGCCAGCTAAGCTATTACCATGATACTCTGAAACTATTCTGCCAATTCCTCCTTAACAGAACTTGTCGGTGATACGAATAAAAAAACAGAAGCAAGTAATAATTTATAATTAACAGGGTTGGGTGAGGAGGCATGCTCAAATGTGTGATTCTGAAGATGCTCTTTACTGAAACAGCATGGGGACTTCATTTGTATTATCTTTTATAGACCAATTACACACAGGATGATTATTGAGGAGGTGGGATAGAAAAGTGAATTTATAATGAGAATCTCACACATATATGTGGCCATGAATCAGGAGTTAGGCTTTAAAGTTTGAGTATAGAATAAAAAGGTGAATGAATTTTGTCGCTATCCTCTGAATCCTATATAAGGCAACTAGTTTACTTAAATGATTGCTCTTAATTTTAATTTAACAGATGAGGACTGTGGTTGATCGAAGAATAATGCTTGTCTTAAGTGGAAACTATTACTCAGTGCTAGTCACATAGGAACATACCCATATTGCTAGATCTCTGATTTCCCTAAATAAATCACAAATATATAACTTTATGCAAAATTCTCCCAACTGAGGTATTTATAATGGAGTTAAAAGAAAGGGAAGGAAGGAAAGAGGGAAGGAAGGAAGGAAGGAAGGAAGGAAGCAAGGAAGGAAGGAAGGAAGGAAGGAAGGAAGGAAGAAGGAAAAGAGGTAAGAAAAAATTCTTCTTGCCCAGTTTTGGATTCCAAACCTCCATTTTTCCAACTCTGATCAGGTTAGTGTCCTAGATTTTTATTTTCCAAATGAAATGCATTTATGTTTTCACCAATAATATACTCTCAAAGATTTCTGAGAGGTAGTAAAGTAATCATTTACTGAAGTGCAAATTTGAAACACATATGCTGAAAATCTGTATTGGAGAGTAAGTTGCTTAGTAGACAGTTAAATCATGTATACAGCAATGAACCATTTTTATCTCTACTTGTTGAAACATGTAGAAAAAATCCCTTGAGGTTATTGAACTTTTGTTCTGCATGTAAAATATTCTGAAAATAAATTTAACTACCAGTGATGGCTCCTAGCCATCAACAAAAATTTATGGAAGAAAATACATAGGAAAATGAAATTTGTGCATTTTTATATTTATGAATGGCTCTGAATATACACATCATGAAAGCCACTAGTCTAAAAGATAAGATTACCTAAAATGTCATTAGGATTATAAAAGTTTATGGTGGTTAAATGTGTGTGAAAGAAGAGCAATGTCAAGATTATTGGCAATACCCATTCATTTAAAAATGATTTTACTAATGTAGAACATGTGAATCATGTATGTAACTGACAATCTTAATGAAACTTCAGAACATTCTTAAGCTATTATTTAGTGTGTGGTCTAGGATCTTCCATTGTTGTCTCTACATATATGATGTATTCTATTTTGGGCTTTTGCGGTCAGTTGAGTACAGCAGTATTGTCATAGGACAGATCATATGACCCAAGGGTGATATTTCTGAAAAGAGTCTTATTCCAGGTTGTTATAAATAAAATTGAAAAACTAAGAGGTACCTTCTGAATCCTTGTTTACTGGATTGCCTGCTCAAATCCATGATGGATATTAGTGAAATTGGGTTCAGGAGCTTAGAATCTAATTGTAGACCCAAGAGAACAATTCGAGGACAAGACAAATAGTGTAGAATCCGTACTCACTTTTTTCAAGGGGAAAAAAGAACGATGTGACTTGAATAATCAGCTGGGCCTTCATGGAGGGCACAGGACTAAGTCAAGTTTTAGAAAATGAGTAGAATTGCAGTGAGTGGAAAGAAGCAGAAAGAGCCATCAATAAAGATAGCCTATTCTTTATCCCATTGGATGAGTAGTAGGCTCTTATTTAAAGATAATTTGTTCTTAGAACATCCTTTAGGCATTAATTTACCTCAATGTAAACCACAGGTTTTCTTGGATAATGAGCTACCAAATGATAAGGACAGCTATTTTTAAGCATTTAGAAACTGGCACATGCCTGTATGGGCACACTTTTGATAGAGGAGAAAAAAATTACATATCCTGGCATTTTATTGTACAGTGTGTGTATCATTTGGGGTTCTCTAAAGAAAATCAATGAGATATATGTGTATACATATATTCAGAGATTTATTTCAAGGAATTGACTCTGTAATTTTGGGGGTTGGCAAGTTTGAAGCAAATAGGGCAATTGAGTTCAAAATCTTTAGGGTAAGTCAATAGGCTGAAAATTCAGTCAGGAGCTGACGTTGCAGTTTTCATGCAGAATTTCTCCAGGAAAAATGTTTTCCCTCTTAAGGCATTTCAACTGATTGGATGAGGACAACCACATTAGCAAAAGTTATCTCCTTTACTTAAAGTTAAATCATTGTAATGTTAAGCATATCAACAAAATACCTCCAGAACATCAACTAGATTAGTGTTTGTTTAAATAACTGGGTAATAGAGCTTTGCCAAGTGGATCCATAAAATTAACCATCACAACAGGGTATTCAGCCCCCACATTCTGGAGTCAGACTTTGTTGAACTGACTCTGAATTCCACAAGTATGTGAAGTTGAGCTCCTCAGACTCTGTTTCACAATTTATCTTGAAAATAGGATGATATTAGGGTAACCTATATCATGAGGAGGTTCTGGATGTAAAAATGTTAATGTAGATTTGTTAATCTATATTAACCCTAGAGCAGTGTCTCGTGTGTAAACATCATTAGTAAACATTGGCTATTACTGTGATGAGTATGTTCACAATCCTATGTAGAGATAACTTCATATCACCAGAATGTGGTATGTGATACCTTGTTTTTATACCCTTACCACTTTATGACCTTAGTAGAAAGTATTAAAGGTATGGGGGGGGAGGAAACAAAACTTAGGGATATAGATAAATGGAGAGTTAATGCACTTTACTTTTAATAAAAAAATCCCTCTCTGAATTTTAAGAAAACTTTATATCAAGTTATTGTTTATTTATTCAGTGAGCTATTAATTAATTAATTTAGCTCAGGAGTCTTTGGTTATAACCATGATTTATGATCCACAGGGGAACAGTAGCCAAATACCTGAAAACATGTGCATTTGAGCCATCTATTTATGCCTAAGTACCAGTTGTTAAATATGTTGGAAATTTACATTTATTTTAATTGTCTTGATATTTATAATTAGCCAATCCACAAAACTGCAGTTAAACAAAAGAACACAATATTCATGAGTCATGAGCATTCCCAAATATACTTTAGAATTTTGAGAATAATTCCCTAGCAGAATACAAGATAGGAAATGAAATTCATTTGAACACTAAAGCTTTGTGACTGGTTATAATTTAATCCTATTTGAAGGAAAGACCCTTTAAATACTGATAGCCATAAAAGAATCAGAAATTTGCAATTTGAAATACATTGATACCCTACCAAAAAAAAAAAGATGCTACATTCTATACTCCTAGATTAGAGGTTCAAAAGCCATCATCATATTAAAGTGCTTGAGAATTCCTGTAGTAAAGAAAGAAAAGTCTTAAATCCCATATTTACAAAACACATTTGACCACAGAGTTTGTCTCCCATTCACTGTAAGATTCTAGTTCATTGATGCTTAAGGTTTGGTGGAGAGTAAAGATCAAATGAAGACCTACTGTTTCTGTTTTGAACAAGCCTCCCAGGTAAATGTCCTGTTCTCTGAAATTTGAGAAACATCCGCCTATACAATGAAACAGGAAATAGGAAAGCCAGAGCTATGAAAAAGAAACTTATTAGATAATGTCTGTTGGATGACCTCATAGAAGAGAAAGAAAACTAACTATTCACATCAAATAATCCTATGGTCTCCCAGGAGAATTTCTGTCAAAATATATCATGCTATCCATGTGTAATTGTTGCTTCAACCTAAGAGATTAATTTCTTTGAGTTAGGGAGATAACCTAATTAATCCATAAATCCCCTAAAAAGAGCTGACTATCAAGTATCACCCTAGTGTGCCTCTCTGAAAAGACCGACAGCTTTAACAGGGTAATGCAGGCATAGTCCATCTGTTACCGGTCTTTTGCATTTTCGGCACATACGAAGTTTAACTGCATTACTCTCCAAGGTTCTAATTTGGAATCCTCCAAACCATGTCCAGACAAAACATATGAATGACAATTTTCCTTTACTTTATTCTATTGTTGTATGTGTATGTGAATACACATAGGTGTGTAGGCAAGTGAAAACACTTTTATATATATATATATATATATATATATAATATCCCACATACAAGGACTTTGATTAACAAAGATAAAGACAAAGGGAAAACTCTACATAACTTATAAAATCCTACTTAATATAATATGTATATACACAATAGTATATATACACAACTTACAAAAAGGTAATTATATAAGGTGTTGGATGTGTTAACTACCCTTATTGTGATAATCATTTTGTAATGCATATGTGTATCATCAAATTATCAAGTTGCACACCTTAAACTTACATAATATTATTTATCAATCATACCTCAATAAAGCTAGAGGAAAAGAAAGAGAGAGAGAAAAAAAAAAAACAGGCCAGAAGGTAACGCTTGTCCATATGCTCAAGGCCTAAGACTGAGGAAGGATGTCTAAGTTCTTTGCATTTAATCATTTAGGGAGAAGGGGCAGGTAGTGTGCTTGATGGGTAAAAGAAAAGAGATCCATTAAACATGATGGGTGCCACAGTTTTATGATATATATTTTTAGAAGGTTTAACTATAGAGGCTTAAAACACAGCTAATCTGATGCAATTAACTAACATTCAATCTGGCAAGAACCTCAGGTATCACATAGGCTAATCTCTTTAATGCCTATTTGAGATAAATGAAATACAGAGAAGTTGAAATACCACCTGCCTTTCTGGGGAGAGTATCTGAATGTCCATATTTAATATATCCATTTGATCTTATTTTAAACAAAGATAGCTAGTTGACTTTTCCTTCTCTGATTTTTATCCTAAATATTTTTCTTATTTTTTCCCCATTTTTCTCCCTTTTATTCTGGCTCCACTTGTCATACATACCTCTAGATACAAGGAAGTCAAAATTTGGCACACTAAGCTGGAATGAGTGTAATTGTGGCTTTCGAGAATATTTTACTTTAACAGAGCAGGCAGAATATAAACAATAATTGAAGTACAAGGTAATAGGGCCATAAGAATTTTACAGAAAGTTTTCTGAAGACACAAATGACTGACTATTGATTTGTCTATGAAATTGAGGTGATATCTGAGCTGAATATCAGATGATGAGTAGGGTATAAAAGAGGTAATAAGGAAAAGCACAGTGTAAGAAGTTGAATGACCCAGAAATACTATACCTTGAATAGCCAGGGTGTGGGATGGAAGAAGCAGCGCAGGGAAACTTGACATGCAGGATGCCAAAGAATCTTGCCCTCTCTGCGAACTTTTTTTGGAATTTATTCTGACAGTGATGAGGCTTAAGCAATTTTAAAAGACATATTTTGCGACAAACGACTATATTTGGCAGCCTTTTGGGTGCGTAGTTAACAATTTGGAGGTTACATGCTTTGAATAAATACAGAGAATAATGCCCAGATTTCCACTTCAATTGATTCTTTCTAGATGTTATATTTTAGATAAATAAAGACCGTAGAAATTTTTGAAAGTCTAAATTTAAAATTAGTTGTTTGTAATAGCTTCCCTGTAATATACATAAATTTAAAATGCATTTGAATTTACTGTTGTGTGATATAAAATACAAATCAGGAATTAATGTAATTAATGTAATTCTAATATTTCTTTCTCACATATGCCTTAGAGCATAGATTATATTTATAATTATTCTCACATATTGCATAGAACTATATATTCCATAATGCCTGACATATAAAATTCATTCTATAATTCAATAAGCAAAAGAACTGTATTATTAAAATAAAAAATGGCTTTGACTTTGGACTTACAGTAATCAGAAGCACTGATTTTGTTCATAATAACTTAAAGAGTCTGCAGTGTCATCAATTAGATTAAGATTAGAAAAACAAGGGGTTGGGGCGCCTGGGTGGCTCAGTTGGTTAAGCGACTGCCTTTGGCTCAGGTCATGATCCTGGAGTCCCGGGATCGAGTCCCGCATCGGGCTACCTGCTCAGCGGGGAGTCTGCTTCTCCCTCTCCCGCTCCCCCCTCTTGTGCTCTTTCTCTCTCTCACTCTCTCTCTCAAATAAATAAATAAAATCTTTAAAAAAAAAAAAAAAAGAAAAGAAAAACAAGGGGTTGGGCGCCTGGGTGGCTCAGTTGGTTAAGTGACTGCCTTCGGCTCAGGTCATGATCCTGGAGTCCCGGGATCGAGTCCCACGTCGGGCTCCCTGCTCAGCAGGGAGTCTGCCTCTCTCTCGACACTACCCCCTCTCATGCTCTCTATCTCATTCTCTCTCTCAAATAAATAAATAAAATCTTTTTAAAAAAAAAAAGAAAAACAAGGGACGCCTGGGTGGCTCCAGTCGGTTAAGTGTTCCCCTTCGGCTCAGGTCATTATCCCAGGTCCTGGGATTGAGCCCCACATAGTCCATCAGGCTCCCTGTTTAGCAGGGAGCCTGCTTCTCCCTCTCTCCCTGCTTGTGTTCTCTCTCTCTCTATCTCTCTCTCTAATAAATAAATAAAATATTTTTTTAAAGGGATTAGAAAAACAAGACAATATGCCTTCTGTCCATAGTGAAATGATCAATCACCAGTATGTCATTAAAATTAAGGATGATTTTTATGCTACCAAGTGCTTGTACACGTTTATGTCATTCATTTCTTTATAAATCTGTTACTAAAAACCACCTAAATGCATTTGTTCTCAAAATTTTCAATTAGAACTAATTGCTGTTCTCTTTAGGGTTTTGTGACAATTTATTATTCGCAGTGATTTTTAATGGATATTTTTCAAACTATTGCAAAAGGGATTTAAAAGTGGTATGTTCACCTACAATTTAGTTTTATCAGAACAATATAGACAGGTCATTTTCACTGTCCTTTGCCTATCTCTTCTTCCTGCTTATTCCTCAGAACAAAGAGATTTGTCAATTTCCAGTTACAAATAAAGCTGACCAAGGCTGAAAACCTTAAAATTAGTTATAATTCGCTCTGCAGGAGGGAGAGTGAATTAGTATAGTATGGTTAATGGTCTCCATGTGGATAGTTAATAAGAATTGGAGGACTTGTCCCACTTACAAATTAAGATATTTAGAAAAATGAGTATATGTGAAGGTGATTGAGTGCACTTAGGTAACATTCTGTATCTTTTTCTTTCATGTAAATTCGTCCCTGAGGAGTTTTTAATGGATAGAAAAACTACTGATAGAATCTTTTTAAAACTATAGCCACTATGTAATTATATAACTTACGGAATAGATGAAATATGCCGAATTATTAATTAGCACCTAATTTTAGACTCCTAATCAAAGTCAAGTTATATTTACAGATAATAGACTAGGATCTCTTGACATGCAGTTTTGAACGATATTTTCAGTCTTCTTTATTTTTGAATACCTTTTACCTAAATCAAATCGGAATTCATGTACAAATATTTAGAACTGAATGTTTTCCTTTCACATGTAAATGTTCTGATTCTTTGCTTCAAGGCAATAGCATTGTTAAAGTAGGACACAGTGAACAGAGCTGGTCTAATTACAAGCCATGTAATGTGAATACTGGGATATATACCACTTAGCAGGTAAGAGGACTCAGCATGCTGAGATGCCATGAGATGGAACAGTTAATTGTAAAGTGATCAAGGCAGAATTCAAAGGATTTTACTAATGACTTGTAAACTAAAAATAGTTACTTTTTCTCAGGGAAACTTTATTTTTTTAATTAATTAATTAATTAATTAATTATTTATTTATTTATTTATTTATTTATTTATTTATTTTTGACAGAGAGAGAGAGAGGCAGCGAGAGAGGGAACACAAGCAGGGGGAGCGGGAGAGGGAGAAGCAGGCTTCCCGCGGAGCAGGGAGCCCAATGTGGGGCTCGATCCCAGGACCCTGGGATCATGACCTGAGCCGAAGGCAGACGCTAAACGGCTGAGCCACCCAGGCGCCCCTCAGGGAAACTTTTAAACATAAAGTGCAAATGTCAGTGTTTTACAGTTTTCAGGGTACAGATCTTTCATTACCTTAGTTGCATTTACTCCTAAAAAATTAAAGGTCATAAATTATCAATTTGAACTCAGCATAAGCCAAAGTGCATGGCTTCTATTAATCAGATATGATCTGTAGTAACATTTGCACTGAAAGAACAGATTATAGGTTAGGTAATCACACAGCCCTGTTTGACCAGAAATGTTCCAGTTTACACTTTTATTCTCATGGTTCAACAAGAAGTATAAGGTATAAGGTATAAGGTGACCAAAATCACAGTTCTATAGAAGTTAGCAAGGGGCCGAAGAGTCCATGGTGAAGGATATTGCCTTTTGGTGAAGGATCTCTCCTATTCATTGCATTGCTAATGCGAAATTCCCCCAAAGAATTGTGACAAAGATAGATTCCCACCTTTATTTTATTTCCCTTAGTAAGTCCTTCCAGATTTTCCTCTCAGGATTCTCTCACTACCAAAATTGTAGACATATTATGAATATATTTTCCATTTTTTTCCAGAAAAGGTATATTTTAATTTGTTTGACATAATTTGTTTTAAGATGGTCTGGCTGTTATCTTCCTTCTGTCTTCTGTCACAGTAATACACACTAATACTATTTTGAATGAGAACCAGTCTCATAATTTACACCTACACTCCTTATAAATTTCCTCAGTGTGAGTCCTTAATTTCCAACCACTTGTTAGACATTTCTATGATCTTCAGTACAAACTAAAAAACCACTAGTGCATTGCACCCAACATTCTGAATATACAATTTATCTCCCCACTTATTAAATCACCATTCTCTGGACCACTGAGGTTCAAAATCTAGAGTAATTTTATATTCTTTCTTTAGTTCACCTTATATAAAAAATGTCATTGACTCCTATTGATACAACATTCTTGGGATTTACTATCATTATTTACTATTTCTGTTTTTTAGTTCTCATTATCAACCCAAGTTTATTTCATTATGATTATTCTTGTGAAAGTGATGTTCTCTTAAATATTTTCTGTTTCAATCTGTATTTTCTCCAGTTTGTCTCATAAGCAACTCTAAACATTTTAAAAACTCTGTATTACCTATTATTCTTACATGCAAACATGTTAATAATTTTCCTTTTTCTAGAAAAGCATGGTCCTAAACTATCTCTCCAAATTTATCTTCAGATAACCCTTTTATGAAACATTATAAAAGTTACATTTATTGGGTAAATTATTAGATGAAAAACAGATTATATTTTAGGTAGAGATTATCAACAACTAATGTATTTTGAAATGTATTTTTTTGGTTTTTACCTAAAATTTGTCATTAAAGTATTTTCAAATGATTTCTACCCTATAGCTAATTTTCAATGGTATGCCATTTCTTTTCAAGTGAATGACAGTAGTGAGAATAATAGGATCTCTAATACACATATTCACATTGATCTTTATATAATTTCCATGTATTTTATACTGCATTAATAGACCATAGGGACTAAGAATGCCCTTGCTATATCATATTTCTTCCATAATAATAATAATATGTCTGTGAGAACAGACATGGAATGCTATTTTTTAATAGAAGTATTAACATCTTAGAAAAGATGTGAAAATTTTAGTATATTGATATATAATTCAAAAGGCACTTAAACAAAAAAATGCAATTTTGCTTACAAAAAGCTTCACAAATCTGGTTCTCTGGTTCTTTTTTTTTTTTTTTTTTTTTTTTTAGAATGAGAGACAGAGAGCAGGAGAGGGGAGAGGGTCAGAGGGAGAAGCAGACTCCCTGCCGAGCAGGGAGCCCGATGTGGGACTCGATCCCAGGACTCCAGGATCATGACCTGAGCCGAAGGCAGTCGCTTAACCAACTGAGCCACCCAGGCGCCCTGGTTCTCTGGTTCTTATTAAACTTCTTTGGCACGTGTAGTGCTTAAAATTTTCATCTTTTATGCTCCTTACATGATTTCTCTCAAACTCATTCTACCAATTAAATTTCTGGGAATATTTTGTATGGTAAAAACTGCATTTCCAGCTATAATTAGCATCTACACTTAAGATTGTTATGAACAAAATGAGTTTAAATGGTCATGGAACTTGAGAAATCATTAAAACTATATCTACAGGAGGGAGAGGAAAAGGTGGTGGAGGAGTAGGGGACCCTATTCCAACCAGGCCCAGAATTGAGCTGGGTATCTACCAGACCACTCTGAACACCCAGGAAATCAGCCTGAGATGTAAGAAGATAGATCTGGATCTCTACAAACAGAATATCGCAGGAGGTTGGTTTCAAGGTATGAAGCAGGGAGTCGTGATTCCACAGGCAGATATCTGAAGATAAACGGAAGGGGGGGGAGCCGTGGGGATCCTACACTGCTGGTGAGCGATAGCCTCCCATGCTGGGGACAGGGCACAAACTCGCAGACCGGTAGCAGTGGGGAAAGGACTTTAGGGCAGCCCCCCAGACTGAAACCTGGAGTAGCAGGGCTGCGTGTGCGAACTGGGGGTGGCTGGCGGTTTTAGAAGCACAAAGGGCAGAGACATGCCCCCACCTGGAGGCGAGGACTGGGAGTGCTGCTGAGGGACACACAACCCAGGATGCTGCAGTTTATAGCAGCAGAGACAGAAATGGAGGTAGTGTGGCCTGGAGAGTTCACTGAAGAACAGACTGCGGTCTCTCTGCTCTGAGGCAGAGGGTTGGAAACGATCTCTTCTGCTCTGACTCTTGGAAGAGATGCAGAAAGCCAACAGGGAAAGCCGCCAGAGAACAAAAGCCCCAAAAAACTGGTTTTCACTGAGCCCATCCCCACCCCCACAAGGGGCAGGGCAACTCTGCCTAAACAGGGTTGCCTGAGTAAGAGCACAGCAGGTCCCTCCCCGCAGAAGACAGGCTGGGAGAACAAGAGGCTGACAACCCTAAGGTCCCTATAAAACAGGTTCATCTTGCTTGGGTTGTGGTCAATAATTTGGACTCTGTACATTTCCTCAACCACCCCTCAACAGAATGACTAGGTGGAAGAACCCCAAAATAGGAAAGATTCAGAGACTGTTACTTCTAGCACAGATTTACAAATGGATACAGATATAACCAAGATGTCGGAGATGGAATTCAGGGTATCAATTGTGAAGACAATAGCTGGATTGGAGAAATCGATTAATGGCAACATAGAGTCTCTAAGGGCAGAAATGAAAGCTGAACTGGCACAACTTAAAAATGCTATCAATGAGACCCAATCTAATCTAGATAATCTAACAGCTAGGGTAAATGAGGCAGAAGAATGAATTAGTGACTTATTAATAGAAAAGATGGAAAAAGAGGAGGCCAGGGAAAAACAACTCAGAATCCATGAAAATAGAATCAGAGAAATAAGTGACACAATGAAATATTCCAATGTCAGAATTACTGGGATCCCTGAGGGGGTGGAGAGAGAGAGAGAGGGCTAGAAGATATATTTGAGCAAATCATAGCTGAAAACTTCCCCAATCTGCGGAATGAAACAAACATTCGTGTCCTAGAGGCAGAGGGGACCCCTCCCAAGATCAAGGAAAACAGGCCAACACCCTAGCTTGTAATACTAAAACTCACAAATCTTAGAACCAAGGAAACCATCTTAAGGGCAATTAGGGGGAAGAGATTCCTTACATACAGAGGGAAGAACATCAGAATAACGTCAGACCTATCCACAGAGTCCTGGCAAGCCAGAAAGGGCTGGCAAGATATATTCAGGGTACTAAATGAGAAGAACATGCAGCCAAGAATACTTTGTCCAGCAAGGCCATCATTTAGAATGGATGGAAAGAAGCAGAGCTTCCAAGACTGGAAGAAACTGAAAGAATATGTGACCACTAAGCCAGCTTTGCAAGCAATATTAAGGGGCGTTCTGTAAAAGAAGAAACACCCCAAGAGTGATATAGAACAGAAATTTACAGAAACAATCTATAAAAACAAGGTCTTCACAGGCAACAAGATGATAATAAATTCATATCTTTCAATAATCACTCTCAACGTGAATCGCCTAAAGGCTCCCATAAGATGGCACAGGGTTGCAGACTGGATTAAAAGACAGGACCCGGGCGCCTGGGTGGCTCAGTTGGTTAAGCGACTGCCTTCGGCTCAGGTCATGATCCTGGAGTCCCTGGATCGAGTCCCGCATCGGGCTCCCTGCTCGGCAGGGAGTCTGCTTCTCCCTCTGACCCTCCTCCCTCTCATGCTCTCTGTATCTCATTCTCTCTGTCTCAAATAAATAAATAAAATCTTTAAAAAAAAATAAAATAAAATAAAAGACAGGACCCATCCATATGCTGTCCACAAGAGACTTATTTTAAACCTAAAGATATATGCAGATTGAAAGTGAAGGGATGGAGATCCATCTTCCATGCCAACGGACCTCAAAAGAAAGCTGGGGTAGCAATTCTTATATCAGACAAATTAGATTTTAAGCTAAAGACTGTAGTTGGAGACACAGAAGGACACTATATCATTCTTAAAGGGTCTATCCAACAAGAAGATCTAACAGTTGTAAATATCTACGTGCCCAATGGTTAGCCAAAATAAAGAGTCATATTGATAGGAATATGTTAATTGTAGGAGACTGCAATACTCCACTCTCAGCAAGAGACAGATCATCTAAGCAGATAATCAACAAAGAAACGAGAGCTTTAAATGACACACTGGGCCAGATGGACCTCATGCATATATATAGACCATTCCACCCTAAAATAACAGAATACTCATTCTTCTCGAGCACACACAGAACTTTCTCCAGAATAGACCACATACTGGGTCACAATCAGGTCTCAACCAATACCAAAGACTGAGATTATTCCCTGCATATTCCCAGACCATAATGCTTTAAAACTGGAGCTCAATCACAAGAAAAAATTTTCAAGAAATTCAAACTTGGAAGCTAAAGACCACTCTGCTCAAGAATGTTTGGGTCAACCAGGAAATCAAAGAACAACTTAAACAATTCATAGAAACCAATGAGAATGAAAACACATTGGTCCAAAACTTATGGGATACTACAAAGGCAGTCCTAAGGGGAAAAACATAGCTCTCCAAGCCTCACTCAAAAAAATAGAAAAATCCCAAATTCACCAACTAACTTTACACCTTAAAGAACTAGAGAAAAATGAACAAACGATGCTTAAGCCACACATTAGAAGAGAAATAATTAAGATTAGAACGGAAATCAATGAATTAGAACCCAGATAAGGCAGTAGATCAGATCAACAAAACCAGAAGCTGGTTCTTTGAATGAATTAATAAGATCAATAAACCACTGGCCAGACTTATCCAAAAGAAAAGAGAAAGGACCCAAATTAATAAAATTATGAATGAAAGGGGAGAGATCACGACTAACACCAAGGAAATAGAAACAATTATTAGAAATTATTATCAACAACTATATGCCAATAAATTGAGAATCCTCGAAGAAATTGATGCCTTCCTGGCAACCTATAAACTGCCAAGACTGAAACAGGAAGAAATTGACAACCTGAATAGGCCAATATC
The DNA here is from genome assembly GCF_002201575.2 of Neomonachus schauinslandi. Classification (NCBI taxonomy): domain Eukaryota; kingdom Metazoa; phylum Chordata; class Mammalia; order Carnivora; family Phocidae; genus Neomonachus; species Neomonachus schauinslandi. The sequence continues at coordinate 76,034,045 of NC_058409.1, read as the reverse complement.
CAGTAACGAGATTGAAGCAGTGATCAAAAACTTCCCAAAAAACAAGAGTTCAGGGCCTGATGGATTCCCTGAAAAATTCCACCAACATTCAAAGAAGAAATAATACCTATTCTCCTGAAGCTGTTTCAAAAAATAGAAACAGAAGGAAAGCTTCCAGGCTCATTCTATGAGGCCAGCATTACCTTAATCCCCAAACCAGGCAAAGACCCCATCAAAAAGGAGAATTTCAGACAGATATCCCTGATGAATGTGGATGCCAAAAATCTCAACAAAATCCTAGTTTGTAGGATCCAAAAATACATTAAAAGTATCATCCACCACGACTAAGTGGGATTTATCCCCAGGATGCAAGGGTGTTTCAACATTCGCAAATCAATCAATGTGATAAAACACATTAATAAGAGGAGAGAGAAGAACCATATGGTCCTCTCAATTGATGCAGAAAAAGCATTTGACAAAATACAGCATCCTTTCCTGATTAAAACTCTTCAGAGTATAGGGATAGAGGGAACATTCCTCAAGTTCATAAAACCCATCTATGAAAGAGCCATATCGAATATCATTCTTAATGGGGAAAAGCTGAGAGCCTTTCCCTTAAGATCAGGAACACGACAAGGATGCTCACTCTCACCACTATTGTTCAACATAGTACTAGAAGTCCTAGCAACAGCAATCAGACAACAAAAAGAAATAAAAGGTATTCAAATTAGCAAAGAAGAAGTCAAACTCTCTCTCTTCATAGATGACATGATACTTTATGTGGACAATCCAAAAGACTCCACCCCCAAATTACTAGAACTCATACAGCAATTCAATAACGTGGCAGGATAAAAAATCAATACACAGAAATCAGTTGCTTTCTTATACACTAACAATGCAACTGTAGAAAGAGAATTTAGAGAAACAATTCCATTTACAATAGCACCAAAACCATAAGGTATCTTGGAATAAACCTAACCAAAGAGGTAAAGGATCTATACTCTAGGAACTACAGAACACTCGTGAAAGAAATTGAAGAAGACACAAAAAGATGGAAAAACATTCCATGCTCATGGATCAGAAGAATAAACATTGTTAAAATGTCTATGCTACCCAGAGAAATCTATACCTTCAACGCTATCCTGAACAAAATTCCAATGACTTTTTTCAAAATGCTGGAACAAACAATCCTAAAATTTGTATGGAATCAGAAAAGACCCTGAATCGCCAAGGAGATGTTGGAAAAGAAAAAGAAAGCTGGGGGCATCACGTTACCTGATTTCAAGCTATATTACAAAGCTATGATCACCAATACAGCATGGTACTGGCACAAAAATAGACATATAGACCAATGGAACAGAATAGAGAGCCCAGATATGGACTCTCAACTCTATGGGCAAATAATCTTCGACAAAGCAGGAGAAAATATGCAGTGGAAGAAAGACAGTCTCTTCAATAAATGGTGCAGGGAAAATTGGACAGCTATATACAGAAGAATGAAACTCAACCATTCTCTAACACCATACACAAAGATAAACTCAAAATGGATGAAAGACCTCAATGTGAGACAGGAATCCATCAAAATCCTAGAGGAGAACATAGGCAATAACCTCTTTGACATCGGCCACAGCAACTTCTTTCAAGATACATCTCCAAAGGCTAGGGAAACAAAAGCAAAAATGAACTTTGGGGACTTCATCAAGATAAAATCTTTTGCACAGCAAACAAAACAGTCAACAAAACAAAGAGGCAACCCACAGAATGGGAGAAGATATTTGCAAATGACACTACAGACAAAGCTCTGATTTCCAAGATCTTTATAAAGAACTTCTCAAACTCAACACCCAGAAAACAAATAATCAAGTCAAAAAATAGGCAGAAGACATGAACAGATACTTTTCCAAAGAAGACAAAGAAATGGCTAACAGACACATGAAAAAATGTTCATCATCATTAACCATCAGGGAAATTCAAATCAAAACCACATTGAGATACCACCTTACACCAGTTGTAATGGCAAAATTTGACAAGGCAAGAAACAACAAATGTTGGAGAGGTTGTGGAGAAAGGTGATTACCCTGTTGGTGGGAATGCAAGTTGGTACAGCCACTTTGGAAAACAGTGTGGAGGTTCCTCAAAAATTTAAAAATAGAGCTACCCTATGACCCAGCAATTGCACTCCTGGGTATTTACTCCAAAGACACAGATGTAGTGAAAAGAAGGGTCATATGCACCCCAATGTACCTAGCAGCAATGTCCACAGTAACCAAACTGTGGAAAGAGCTGAGATGCCCTTCAGTAGATGAATGGGTAAAGAAGATGTGGTCCATATATGCAATGGAATATTACTCAGCCATCAGAAAGGATGAATACCCAACTTTTACATCCACATGGATGGGACTGGAGGAGATTATGCTAAGTGAAAGAAGTCAAGCAGAGAAAGTCAATTATCATATGGTTTCACTTATTTGTGGAACATGAGGAATAGCATGGAGGACATTAGGAGAATAAAGGGAAAAATGAAGGGGGGGGAATTGAAAGGAGAGATGAACCATGAGAGACTATGGACTCTGAGAAACAAACTGAGGGTTTTAGAAGGGGGTGGGGGGATGGGTTAGCCTGGTGATGTGTATTAAGGAGGGGATGTACTGCATGGAGCACTCATGGGTGTTATATGCAAACAATGAATCATGGATCACTACATCAAAAATTAATGATGTATTGTATGGTGACTAACATAACATAGTAAAATTAAATTTAATTTAAAAAAAAACAAAACTAGGGCGCCTGGGTGGCTCAGTTGTCAAGCGTCTGCCTTCAACTCAGGTCATGATTCCAGGGTCCTGCGATTGAGCCCTGTATCGGGCTCCCTGCTCAGCAGGAAGCCTGCTTCTCCCTCTCCCACTGCCCCTGCTTGTGTTCCTGCTCTCACTAATTATCTCTCTCTGTCAAATAAATAAATAAAATCTTAAAAAAAAACTATATCTACAAGTTTCAAATCTATATTACATATATATTATATATATTACATACATAATATATATATATAATTTTGGGTAGATTTCTTAAAGCAGACTAATGAAAAACAAATTATCTTTAATTAAAAACTATAAGTAAATAAAGGCTAATGGTGACTGAGAAATAAAGCTATGTGCATTTAATTAAATTTTAACTGTATGATTTGCTTAAAATAGAGATTTAATTGTATTAATTAACACTGAAGCAAGAAAATTATAAGGAACCTGAAAAACAGAAAGTGTCAAAACTGAATTTTAAGTATGTCCTTACTAATAAATGTTTATATTTCTCTTGGATTTTTTTTCCCAGAAGATAAACCAAAACATTCTTACTTTTAAACAATTGATGCTGGAGATAATATCATGATATTTTAACCATGGTAATATAATTATAATAATGTAATATGGCTTGCTTTCTCATCATCCGAACTATCCTTTGCAAGTTTTTTAGACTTCAAATAATTACGTGTTTCCTATTACTTTGAAAAGTAAAAGTATTTCTAGGGATAACATCATACTTGTGACAGAATGCACAGCATCTGGAGGACAGAATATTCATTTTGTCAGCATTAACATAAATGATATCTTTGCAACTCGTAGCTTTTTTCTTGTGGGAAGTTCATTATGTTGTTTTTTTCTAGCATAATAGGTGTAAAGTTTTTACTACTTTATTTTATTTTTTTTAAAGATTTTATTTATTTATTTGAGAGACAGAGAGAGTGTGAGAGAGAGCATGAGAAAGAGTGAGAGAGAGCACAAGCTCTCTCTCAGGGGGGAGTGGTAGACGGAAAAGCAGACTCCCTGCTGAGCAGGGAGCCTGATGCAGAACTCAATCCCAGGACCCTGGGATCATCACCTGAGCTGAAGGAAGACGCTTGACCAACTGAGACACCCAGGCACCCAATTTTTTCTATTTAAATAACTCCTTATTCCACTTGTATTTAACTGAAAATTTAGCAACATAAGACAATGAATGATTGGGCATTATAATAGCTAAATACTTAGTATGAAAAAGCTTTCAGCAAAAACTAATTAGAAGTAATAATTTCTCTAATTGTGTGTAGTGTGTATATTTATTTTCAAAAATCGACAAATTTACTTTTTCTTTTGTTTCGTCTCCCTCACCCTCCATAAAAATAGTAGAATGGTAATCCACTAGTATTGTAAGTGAGCATAACCAGAAAACACAAATGGCAAAACTGACATCAGAAAATATAGGGGCACTTGTGTGGCTCAGTTGGTTTTCTGCCTTTGGCTCAGGTCATGATCTTGAGGTCTTGGGATTGAGCCCCCATCAGGCTTCCTGCTCAGTAGGGAATCTGTTTCTCTCTTTCCCTCTGCCCCTCCCCACTACCCATTCTCTCTTCCTCTCTCAAATAAATATATAAAATCTTTTTTTAAAAAAAGAGAATAGCTTATAAAACAAGTGGCATGAAGACAAAATTTTCAAAGTTAATCATGTATATGCTTAAGCCTCCAATGAAAACTCATCTGGTATCAAGAAATCTTTTTTTCTGCATATTCTCAGTTCTGTAGAGAGCATTTTTTTTTTCACTTTCACAATTTTAGTTCAGAGACTTTTAAGGAAATCTACTTGCTTTTTAAAATCAGTGAAGGAGAAACATTGTTGTAGGACTTTGACATTTTCATGCTGATAAAAATAACATTGCAGCTTTCAGTTTATATTCAGAGACACTGACATGCTCTTTCTAAGAAAAAGTCTGTTGAATAACATTCTAAATATATTATGCGTTTAAAGACTATTCTAATACCCATGTGCTTAAAAGATGTCATATTGAAGTCATAAAGTCTGCACATGTTAGTGCAAGAATAAGAAACACATAATAGTGAATAAAGTTGAAAAAAACTGGTAACCATACAATGAGTAATTTGATAAGTGAGGTAATCAGGCATCTCAATTTGGTAAATTTCAGTTCTTTATCAGCAGTTTGTGTGCTTCAGTCTCTGGGGGGGTGGGGGGGCGGCGGGGAGGTGGTCAGGGAAGTCCCAGGCGTGTTATGCTTCAGAGACAGAGATATTGAAATTTTTAAGGCAAATTCTGCAGTGCGCTGGAACACTGCTTTGTCGTTTACTTTTCCCAGATAAAGACTGCGATGGTATTTCAGATTATGTCTGAGGGTTGTAGGCAGGAACCTTGGAATTAATCGATCATTCTTCCAGCAGCCCTTTCAGAAAGCAAAAATATAGGAGACTATGACATCGCCCTGGACACGATTCTATAATGGCACATGAGACACCAAGGACTGATTTCACTCTGCTTTATGAACTTGTCAATATTATTAGTTTCTCACAAGTAAGTTTATGAAACAAAGGTGGACCTATGCTAAAGCAAGTAGTTCATAGATGCAAAATAGGGTAAGCAGAAGCCACAACTTCTGAATGTTCAATTGTAGAGATGCACATTTAAATACCTTACTCTATCAGAGAGCTGCTGTTCAGTCCTGCCCAGTGCACTGGTAGACTTGAGAGGAATCTGAAAGACCTAATGCTTGGTTTGTTAACCAACAAGTAACCAAGCTTCAGAAAATGAAGTATGCAACCATTCTCCTATAGGCACTTGATGATGGGATTAAAGCAAGTCTTAGTAACATCTCCTTTTAACAGATGGCAAAACTCAAGTTCAGGGAGATTAAATGTGTTAGATAAAATTGCTGCACAACAGTAGCAGAGTTAAAATCCAAATATATGGTTTATAGCTTCGGTCCTCATTCTCATTTTCTGACTCTTCCATGTGCTATCCAGCTGAGAAAGTTTGGTTCTCCTTTAACACATACTAAAAAAAATTCTCCTTTAATACATACTAAAAAAAAATTTAGAATTACTTGAGTGCAAGAATATTTCAATTATTCAAATATTATTTTATTTTCTAGTGATTTACATTGACTTTTAGTTAGAATAATAACTGAAAAGATATGTATTCAAAATAATGTTCCATTTGTCAACAGATGTATTTAACCACCTCTGGAAACTGTTGTGCAACCCACTGCACTAAACTAGCTGTGATATGATGGCCTGTTTGAAGCAGTTCATTTTAATAATGTATTCTAAGACTTATTATCACTTTGCTATTTCCACCGAGGTAAATAGATGAAGCATATTTATGGAGAATGACATGGTCAGAGAGGCACAAAGTTGACGTGTTCAGACAGTGACATTTGGTGGAGAAGGAAAAAAATACTTGAAAAACAATATAGTGAAAATCAAATTGGCAGTTGAAGCTAAAGGAAAAGTGAGGGTAAGATGAGATTAGCATCTGGAACTGCATGTTTTTTGTTTGTCACTAATCATCATGAATCACAAAGGTCCTTTGACACTTGTCTGAGGAAAATAGCTATTTGGGGCATTCAAATTGTCAACTGACTATCTCAGGGCAAACATTAAACACTAAATGAAGATGCTGTTTTTATACACCATCTTCTCCTATATTAACTCTTCTCACAGTCTACATAAATTTATATGGGACATTACCAAGCTTCAACAAAGGAAACTGTCACTATGCACACCAGGTATAAATGTCTGTGTTTGTGGCACAGGGGACTAGATGGGAAAAGTGATTGGGGTGACCGGGATCACCTAGTCTTGTGTATGAATGTGGACACATATTGGAGAGCTATAATTATGATTTCAGAGAGTAACCAGAAGAAAACTCTTTAAAATTTAGCCACCCCTTCACAGTTAGGCATGGGTGGGCGTGTGATGGGTTTTTACATTCCAGGAGAGAATCAGGTGGTAGGAGGACTTGTCTTCTTAGCCTTCTTCAAAGACCAAGGATAGACACTAGCTCATAAAGATGTTGTAATTTGTTTCCTTCTTTTTTTTTAACTAAATTTTCCAGCTGTCCCATAGTCTCTTAAAAGAATATGCTTGTCTAGCTCAACATGATGTATATTATTGACTCAAAAGTAACTATATGCATAAAAAATAATTGGTTTTGAAATTGAAATTATTCTTTTCCTGAAACATATTTTAATGTGTACATTTTTAATTAGGTGAAAATATGCAATTATGTGTTGTAAATTCACTTGTAAAAAAGATTCAGGGGCACCTGGGTGGCTCTGTCAGTTAAGGGACAAATTCTTGATTTCTGTTCAGGTCATGATCTCAGGGTTGTGAGATCAAGCTCTGCCTTGGGCTCGTGCTCTTAGCACTGAGTCTGCTGCTTGAGATTCTCTCTCCTTCTCCCTCTGCCCCTCCCTAGTGCTCTCTCTCTCTAAATAAATATATAAATTTTTGCAAAAAAATCTTTAAAAAAAAGATTCAAACAATTCAGTGGTTGTCTACTTATCAAATTTCAAACTGTATGCTTCACTTAAAAATCAAGTACAAAGTATCTTCAGTGAACTACAGTGTGAATAAAGGTCTTTTCTAAAAGAGAATACACTATCAGATTTCAATTTATAAAACATATTAAAATCTAAAAAAATATGGACATATAGAAAAACTGTTTTTGCTACTGTCTAAAATAGATATTAGAAGTAGGCAGACGCGTATGATAGGAGGGTAATCCAAGATACAGTAACCAGGAACAAAGAATCAAAAGAGGCTGGGAAGAGTGGTAGAGTCCATGGATAACGTGTCAGAATAATAAAGTACCCCACCCAAACTAGGGGATTCAGAGAGCAGTTATGAGATTGAGCCTGAAGTGCGTTTGTGAACTGCCGAAACCCAAATGCACGTAGATGTCTATAGATTCAGTAGTAGGTGAATTGAAGCTCCTAAGTGTGTTAAAATTGTCCACACAAAAAAATACCATGGAAGAATTAAGACAGATTTCAGAAAAGGGAAGATATGGCTTGTCAGAGGGATAGTCCTGTACTTTGTTCATCCTATGTAATCATTCAATGACCATTTATAATTCCACAGATCCAGGCACCTTGCAATGGATTGAATACATAAGATAAATAATGTAAGTTACTACTTTCAAAGGACTTATTGACCTATAAGAAATTGTTCAGTCTTAAAAACAATGCAGTGATGTATGTGTTGGGAATGGTGAGATAGTAAGGGCATACTATAAGGATGTTCCAAACAACGGATGAAAAAGAACAGAACAGACATGATTATAGATATTTATATTTTTCTCTTTTTTAAAGGATTCCCACCATCTAGTTAAGTAACATCCATCAGCTCCCATTTTTATCTTTTTACAGATATTAAGTGTTTCTACATCTTCAGATCAGGTTTTCTGAACAATATGACTAAGTATAGATCAATCCAGTGTCACTACTTCCAGGAATCTTGAAATAAAATACTTGACCTTCAGTTGCTCGTTTGCAAATGGGACTGAAAGGTTTAGTCTAAATGGAGCCCTTTTCTCTAACTATGCAAAAAAAAAAACAAAAACAAAAACAAAAAAAAACCAGGGAACAGTGAACTAAACCAATTGCTCATAGATATTAACTGGGGAGAAGGAGATGTTTGGCTTTCTGTTTTTTGTACCCAGACATAGAATAGTTCAGTCCAATTTCCTCATGATTACCCTGGAACATAACATTAGAATGAGAACCTGTGAGAATGAAAAAGCATGGCGATGTTTTTACTCTTATAGAATGGGGGGAAAAACTTATGAACCATTAGGTGTAGAGCCACTCTTAAGTTCAAGTCTTTAATTTTTTATCATGCTCAAAATATGCATTGTTCATGATGCTTCCTTTGTCTGAATAAAACTTCAGATAGACTAATTTCTAATTTGGGTAGAAATGTTAATTACTTATAATATTAATGTAGTGCACATTATTATATTGATATGGTACAGTTTTGAAATAATTCATGTTCATGAATCTTTATGAATGTCCTTTTGGTTCCCTAGCAAGCAAGACCTTTGTGATAGCAGGACATACTTGAAGGAGTTAGCAAAGGAACAAAAATATGACACTAGAGTCCTTTTTTTTTTTTATAAATTTTTAATTGTTATGTTAATCATCATACATCATTAGTTTTAGATGTAGTGTTCCATGATTCATTGTTTGTGCATAACACCCAGTGCTCCATGCAGAATGTGCCCTCCTCAATACCCATCACCAGGCTAACCCATCCTCCCACCCCCCTCCCCTCTAGAACCCTCAGTTTGTTTTTCAGAGTCCATTGTCTCCACTAGAGTCCTTTCTAACATCTTCTTCAAGCTGAGTAATTCCCACTTCAGTCCATTTTCCATAACTTTCCTTTTCCCTTTACATCCCCAAATTTATTAAATATTCTTAACATCTGGCCATTAGAAGGAATCTCGTACAAAACTTGAAGAAAGAAGGGAACATGCTTTGAGGAAATAAAGTGATAATTTTAAGTCAAAGCTAATGTAGTCAGTTTTTAGGATAAGTAGTTTGGGATTATTAAAAATATTGTAATTTCTTGTGTGTTTAAAATGTGACAACACATTATTATATATATACATATATATTCTGTATATGTATTATACATACTCTGTAATATTAAATCATTATTTTTATTAAATTTAGCTCATATTTTAAATGAAGTTTTGTATATATGAAAAGTGCAATTGATTTTACACCTTAATTATTACTTAATATATTTCCAAATATTTAAGTGTTGATTTTATTATATAGTCTCTCTATATATTTAATTAAATTCTTCTCAACTGAAGTAGTATTTATACCAGTACAATAACACTTATAATACATGCTGACAAACCAAATAGGTACTTGTATATCTCTAAAACAGAAATATGGCTAAATAACATTTATTCTAAGTTGCTTCATTATGCCCTAAAATGCCTTTGAAATTTTCATTGGACACATTTTATCACTTTCTCTGTCTCCTCCATAAATGCTATGGCAAAATTTCTAAAACCAAACCAAACCAAATCAAACCAAAACCAAAACCAAAACCAAAACCAAACTTCTTGCCCATCAAGGGGTTTTCCTAATAGATTTTGAACTTGTTAATGAATTATTCCCTTTTAGGTAGAATTACTCAAGACAGTAAGTAATTTTTAAGTAATTGTGAGATTGCTTTATCTTTCCTAGTATTCATAAATTATTTTCTTGTTCACTTTTTTTTTTACATTTTTCTTGTCCTAGTCCAGGTGAGGCACCTCGTTGACATCCTTTCCCTTTTCCAAATTAGGGATAAAGTGTTTATACCTCACCCATGGATATACAAACTTCCAAAGGGCAAACACAGCATCAGTTACACTGCTTCTTTCTAAAAGGTGAAAGATTGCTTCCCGTCTTCATGTACCTAACTCCCATCCTAACCCATAGGAAGTAGGTGATTTGCTTTTAAATTTCTGTGCGTATCACTTGAGGTCCCAAGACAAATCAAACAGTGAGTTCCTGAACAATTTCATGAAGCACTCTTGCCAGCAGGATTTTTTTTTTCCTTCTCTTTCCCCAAGATAAGTACAATGTACCAACCGAGTGCCACAGGTTCCTTCTGCCTTACATGACAAGGTGCATTGCCTGATGACTAGACATTTTTTGTTTCAGCCAAGCATTCTAACCTGGAAAAATAGAACAGACAGAGAATAGAAATTTGTCCTTTTGGATCAAGGGCAGCATATGACTGGTTCCCTTCTAAGTTCTCAAATAGAAATCAGGATATCTCCATTTATAACATGCCTCCAAAACACTCATTGTGTAAGTTTTCTCTGTTATGCTCCTTTAATCTGTGAATGATTCAGTATAATGGCATGTGGTTTATCTCCATTTTTTCTTTTTCTTTGGGATTGCCTGATAAACATTCTTATAAAATTAATTCCATATTTCTTCTTATATTTGAAAGCCACCAAGGACCCCTCAATATGTTGTTATGTGAATAGATGATGCCTAGCATAATATACAGTAGATTTATTTTTTATTGATCCTACATCTTAATACATGCTTATAGCTTTGTGTGTTACCATAGCTCACAGAAATGCAAAAACATTCAGGTAAGTATTCCCGAACCTAATGTGCAATTATGTGATCATTCACGAATATTTGTTTAACTCTTCCATCATCCTTCCAAGTAAATGCCATATTGAACATTTAGTATGGTTGAATGTGCATTGTCTTACACAAGGAAATACTTTCACTTAACCATAATTTGGCAATAACTTACTGTGAGGTTTTTAAGATAGCATTAGAGTATGAATTTGCACCTATCTTTGGGATGTTATGTTATGAACCACTGGGTGTTATAACATTGTGATGCCTGGCTCAGCGGCTCTGAGCATTAATGTCTCACTACAGAGAAAGAATAGAGCTGAGATCTTTGCCACATCCTTATTGAAGTAAAACTGTAAATCTCAGTGACATTAAATTTGACCTGAAAGTTTAAAGGCCCAATGATAAAATAGTCCAAGGTTAAGAATGGAATACTTCAAACAGCAAGATGAACAAAATTCACATTTACATTTTTTTTTCCTTTATGTCTTTCCATCTTCCTTACAAGTTCCCCAAAATTAATTCAGTAGCCCAATTTTTGCCTGGTCTTAAAAACTATCAGAGTGGTGAGGTAACCTATGGAAAAGGCCTCAGATTAGAACTGATTTTTCATTATGTAGTTCGGGTTTTCTTTCAATAAACATTTTCTAATCCTCATTGGAACACAACATGGTATGGTTCTTCTAAAATAGCTGGCCTATGTGTCAGCATAGTTGACAGTAGAGAATAAACAGCAGCATACTCTTGAATCAGTTCACTTAATTCTCCCAAGAAATATGGAAGGCACTTTGAGAGTTAAAAATAAGAATGGAGACCTAAAATGCTTATTCATATAAAATCGATATCTCTATGAAGGAAGCTACCTGGTACAGCAGTACCAGGTTAATCTGGAACCCTCTCCCAACAGAACATCTCAACTACATGGTTGGTTCACATACTATCTTACAAGTTAAATGCAGTTTATCCCAGTGTCTAGAATATAATTCAGAGTAATGATCAAACCATGTATCTGGGCCTATATATTTTGTGGCAAGACACTGAAGCATGAAAAACTTCCTGAAGAATGATTACCGCTTAGTGAGGAATTGAGGGAGACAGATTAGCCTGTCTTCCTTTTCCAATAAACCAACATTACCACAGTCCTTTACCTGCATCTTATTTTGTATGGTATAGAAGGGAAGATACCTTGACATCTACTTTTTTCTTAAATCTCTTATCCCTTTAGCTACTATAAACATTATTCAGTATTTATTATTTTTAACTTGGCAGCCACATGTCTCTGAGCTGAGTTTGGGTTTAATTCATGAAGTATTTATTAAGTTTTCAGTGCTTTTTGTGTTAGATTGTTTTATTGTCTTGGATATTTCCATTTTCTTCTTCCCTGAAGCCTATGACATAATCTCACCGACTGCCATAAGACATGCAGAGACCCAGTGCAAGAAGGGAGGTGACTACTATCCTCTCCCCTACTGTAATTAAGTTGACTCAAACTTCAGCCCGTGAAATATGAGTAAATGTAACACCAAGTCTGAGTATAAGCTTTAGAAAGCATTGGAATTTTCTGCCAAATATTTTCTTTATGTTCCAAATAAGGCCTGTTCTTTCATCCTAGAACATGGAATGCAAAGAAACATGGAAAAAAAACCAAAACAAAACACAACTGTTGACACAGTCATTTACAAGTAACAAATTACAAGAATGTGTATTAACTAATAAACTTAATACACTCATCTAAGAAATACTGATTAAAAGGAATTATTTTGGCAGTTGGTGAAGTTGAATCCATTTTAGTTGACATATCAATGTAAAGTGCCAAAAATACTGCTTAAGATATTAGATGTGATTCAATTTATTTAAAAAATCATATTAAAACAAACCAGGAAGATATCACCAGGCAATCTACAATTGCTAAATAAAGATGTGTTCTTTGCCTATTGGCTGAGGTAACTTAAGATGAAGGTATAAATCTGGTCATTTAATGATCAGTCCTGAGTTTTCAAGGACAACTGTCTCTTTCCATGGAAGCTCTCTCAAGCCGAGAATATATTTTCTCTCACGTCCTTTAGACATGGCCAGACAATGAAGGAGATATCTTGTTTTGTTTCCTGCCATGAGCCCCAGAATAGTCTCCCTTCCTTCTTTCTAGAAGACACCAGCTCCTCGGAGATCAGTGTTTTCAATGGCGTCTGCCTCTGCTTCTCTTCTGCTGCCAACCTCTCGCCATGTATCCGTTCACTCACAGGCACTGACCGACGGCTCCACACGGCTGACCTCTTCACACTTCACTCTTCATCTTCTCATTATTCTCAGTGACTTCAAATACATCAAGGATCCACCCAAAACTCTGGCCTCTCTCTGCTTCTGGACTTCATCAGCTCTCCTAATGTTTTCCCTACATTCACGCGTCACCCCGGGGGCCGCACACTGAATTCTGCATTACTGCATGATCTCCAAAATCCCAGTTTCGAATACGCCATTCTCTGACTGTCATCTCCTCAATCGCCAGCCCACTTTTTCTGTTACTCCTGTGATAATAATTCTTTGTATCATCAAAGTTTTCATTTAACTGAGTTTTTGACCCTTCTAATCTCTCATTACTCTTCCGTTTCTTCTATCTTTACCCCTTCTAATTCAACTTTGACCGTTATTTGTCGATCATAACCATGATACATAAATCACATTTAACATTCATTCTTTCTCTTTCTCTGTCACTTTACCTTGTAAAATCCCAAGTTCTCTAGACTTGAGTCATATGTCTTTGTGCCTAAACCTGAAGATTGAATATATGATATGAAAGATATTTCTTTAAATCAACCCCCTCAAACTAACGCTGTATAGAAATTCCTTCAGTAATCCAATGCTCCAGATTCTGATATAACTATGAGATGTTTATTTTTCAAATATCCCAAAACCCATCTCTCACTGCCATCCAATATGCTTCACTAGCCATAATGATCTCTTTATGTTCATTTTCATCCATTTTAACCAAGCCATTTTATGCTTTCTAGCCTTAAATTTGCTGTTCTCACCACTCATTCGTAAAGCCAGCTTCTTCTTATTCTTTAAGCACTAAATCAATGTCATCTTTTCAAAGAGGCCCTCTTTCACCCCCTTATCTAAAATGACTACCTATTACGCTCCCCCAAGTGTTTTCTTTCCTGTGCTTATTAAAATAATTATCTCAGGTATTTTTTATTTGTATTTTTATCTCCATTCTAGATAGTAAGAAAGGGGGGGAGGATATGATTCCTTGTGTTCTACTTTATCCCCAGACCTGATATGCCTGGCATATAAGAAGCATACAATAAATATTGCTGAATGAATGGAAGAATGACTGAATGAACAAATGATACATTAAGCAAATTACCTGAACCTACTTTGCTTCAGGTGTCACAACGTAAAACAAGATGGTTGTCTGGGGCACCTGGGTGGCTCAACCGTTAAGTGTCTGTCTTCGGCTCAAGTCATGATCCCAGGATCCTGGGATTGAGCCCTGTGTCTGGCTCCCTGCTCAATAGGGAGTCTGCTTCTTCTTCTCCTTCTGTCCCTCTCTCCCGCTCTTATACTCTCTCTCTCTCATATAAATAAAATCTTGAAAAAAAAATAAGATGGTTGTACTACATGATATGTAAAGTCTCTCCTATAATTCTAGTCATGTCTCCAGCTCCTTCACTTGGTTTGATGTGGCTGAGTTTGTTGGTGCCCTGATGTGTGTTTTTAAGCTCACTTGGCTGTTTCCTCAGAGATAAGAGGCCACAAGCCTGGATCTTGAGACTGCTACATCTTTGGTGTTTTTTTTTTTTTTTTTATGTTTTATTTTTGCATTTGCTTTAACATTTTATTTGCTTTGACACTAAAAAAGAAGCCTATCCACCAAAAGGCAAGAAGCGATCGGCAGCCCAAACACCCTCTTTGCGGAGGAAGTCACCTCATAAGAAATGTGACGAATGCCTCTAGTACACTAAATGAACAACCAAACCTCCCATGGATTCTGGGTGCCTCACCACAGAAATTCTACCTCTCAGACACATTTCACTAACTCATTCACCCCTGAGAACTCTTTTCTCTGTGCGTTTGTTCCCTTTGCTATTTCTATGCTTATATCTATATCCATCTATCATAAACAATTGGATTCACCCTACTTCCAGCCCCAGGCCTCCACTGCAATGTCTTTTGTAATTATCCAGGCACATTGCTAAAAGGTGAATAGTATATACCTTAGGTTTCCCTGGAGATAATGAGAAGATACATGTTGAGTTTTCCTGAACGAATTTTTAAATGTATTTTCCTGATTTTTCTAATTATAGTTCACAATAGTAACTAACATACTTGGTTAAGCGGTCCTACCTATTCTGAGAGCACAATTTTCTCTGTTTTCTATATGTATTGACATAAAGCTTTTGAGAGGAATGTGTAGAAAGATAATGTGGTAGTGCAGACTAGAGATCGATTATTTATATTACTTTGGGCAGAAGCAGGTCAGATGTGAATTAGACTCATTATTTTTCCTTATTCCCTCAGGCCCCTGCCAGTAAGTATTCATTGATTCCTTCTCAGTGTGTGTGACTTCCCCTAAATGCTGCATACACATTTTCAAGTCACAAGTGCTTCATTTAGTTATTTGCTCAACTATTACCTTAAGTAAATCCAGTGTATGAAAAAATATATCTACAAAACAAGTAAATCAAAGAATGCTTATCCCAAGACTTTCTGAACTGAGGTCCATTAGAGAATTAAGCCCTAATGCTCTGAGACATTCATTGTATGTAATGAATTCACTTCTCTCTTACGCATCTAAAGTGGTCCTAGTTCTAAAACATCCTTAGAATAAGTGAGAAAGTCACCACTTACATTATTTTCTTATATTCTGGTTCAGATTAGGAGAAATCCTTACTGAGAAAGTTGTACATTAGAGAAAGACCTAGTAGCTAAAATACATGAATAAAGCAGAGCATATGTAAGAAAAATAACACAGAAAGTAAGATACTAAATAAAAATGTTTCAAGATTGGGGCGCCTGGGTAGCTCAGTCGTTAAGCGCCTGCCTTCGGCTCAGGTCATGATCCCAGCGTCGTGGGATCAGCCCGCGTCGGGCTCCCTGCTCCTCGGGAAGCCTGCTTCTCCCTTTCCCACTCCCCCTGCTTGTGTTCCTGCTCTCTCTCTCTCTGTCAAATAAATAAATAAAATCTTTAAAAAAAAAAAGTTTCAAGATTTAGTGCCAAGAATGTATCAGGAGCAAAGTGTAGAAAGGTGCCCATTAAAAGAAACAGCTTCTGGGGGTGCCTGGGTGGCTCTGTCGTTAAGTGTCTGCTTTCAGCTCAGGTCATGATCCCAGGGTCCCAGGATCTAGCCCTGCATCGGGCTCCCTGCTCCACGGGAAGCCTGCTTCTCCCTCTCCCACTCCCCCTGCTTGTGTTCCTGCTCTCACTATCTCTCTCTCTGTCAAATAAATAAATAAAATCTTAAAAAAACAAAACAAAACAAAACAAAAAATGGCTTCTGCTCAACTACAAACTATTGCTAGTATGTGGGAAGGTTACTACAATATTATCAGGTCTGCTTTTATTTATAAAGAGAATCTTCAAATCTCAGATGTTTTATGTGAAATTTCATGCTTTTGAATCTTTGCAACTCATTTTTATTTTTATTTTTTTAAAGGTTTTATTTATTTATTTGAAAGAGAGAGAAACAGTGAGAGAGGGAACACAAGCAGAGGGAGTGGGAGAGGGAGAAGCAGGCTTCCCGTGGAGCAGGGAGCCCGATGTAGGGCTCGATCCCAGGGACCTGGGATCATGACCTGAGCCTAAGGCAGATGCTTAACGACTGAGACACCCAGGCACCCCTGCTACTCATTTTTAAACTTTTTATCTATTAAACAGGAAAACACAACACTTCTTGGGATATACCACCCCCAGGCTGCAAGTGAGTGAAGACCTCTGCATTATAAAACTTATCTGAATAGTAAGCTCTCGGGGAGAGCTAAAACTATTATCTTCTAAAAAAAATTAAGCAGTTCTAATTGGAAGAGATAAGCAAAAGTGCATTTTGTAGACAGTATTGTTTACCCAATATGCATAGTTCTTGAATCTTATAACTTACTGAATTATGACCAAACCGTCCTTAATGGAGCCTGAGTGTTAGACCTTACATTTTGTTTTTATCTTTGTTTTTTTGTTTTTGGCAAATTGAGGTGAATGTACATTAACATGAAACTAGTAATCAAATGTAACAAACTCTTTCTAATCACTAAATTATCTTAATATGGGATGCAGAATTCCTGAACTCTCAGTGATAATGGCGTTAATTAGGTACATATAAAACATGATATTGTGTAAAATTTTCAGAAGTAAGAGCATTAGAAAATCACAAAATTGTGCTTTTTCTCTTCATAACTTTAATTTGTCTAAGAGTTTCCTATAACAAGTTCTTGCTTGGTGTGCCTGTTGATGAGTTTGTGTCTTGCTTTTGCTTTTATTTTTATCTCTTATAAAGCTTATTATTCAACTGTTTTATTGAATGAGTTCCTGCTACAGTTCTATCTACAAGCAGTTCTATAATGAAAGATTTCCACTCCAATGTTTCACCTTATGTCTTGAAAGAGCCCCGCCCCCCACCCTACAACTTAGGTCTCCAACTTAAGGAACAGCCTGACATTCTCTGAAGCACCATTCCTTTTATTTTTTTTTATTTTTTATTTTTTTTAAAGATTTTATTTATTTATTTGAGAGAGAGAGAGAGAGAATGAGAGACAGAAAGCACGAGAGGGAAGAGGGTCAGAGGGAGAAGCAGACCCCTTGCTGAGCAGAGAGCCCGATGCGGGACTCGATCCCAGGACTCCAGGATCATGACCTGAGCCGAAGGCAGTCGTTTAACCAACTGAGCCACCCAGGCGCCCCAGCACCATTCCTTTTATACCTCTGACTTTGTACATGCTGTGCTCTGCGTGAGATGGTCTATCTTTTGTCTGCCTGCCTAACTCCCTAGTCATCCTTGAAAACACAGCCTAGAAGTTTCCTCCTCCAAGAAGCTGCCCTTCTTTCTCCCAACCCCCTTGCCTCTAAAACTGTAACCACTCCAGAAGCTTACCCAAGTTACAGATATATACTTTCAATGCTACTGTCCCTGAGCTGTTCAACATGACAATTTATTTACAGTTTGATTTCCCTCTGAGATAATGAGCTCCTTGTCTGGCTTGGGGCTGTATTTTATTCATATCTCTGTTCTCACACTCTCACATCCAGCCTGATCCACTGGTAGTTGGTCAAGTAAGGCTAGATGAATTTAATTAAGTGCAGAATATTTCTTCATAGATGCCTCCTATTGGTTTTATTTTTAATAAGAGATACACTCATTTAACATTTTAAAAATTATAAAAAATAATGTAGAAAATTTGAAATCCTAAACATCACCACAACAAATGCCAACTTCTGCCCCATGTTATTTTTGCAGTTTTTGTTCATTGAGAAATAGTCACAGCGACAGAAATGCATTAGTGCAAGTGGATTTGCAGAAGTATGAATAATCATGAAATTCTCCTAGCCATTCACTAGAAGCGTCAGTGTTCATAGTACCCATCCATAGAGTGTTTTTGATCCAACTGCTTACCCTACTCTTAGTGAGGATGGGCTCTAGACTCAGGGATTCTTAACTTCCTAAATCTTGAGGGGTAGGGAGACGTGGGGGTGGTTATAATCCCCTTTTCCAAGGCAGAGAATCAGTGGTCTTGGACCACACCTTTTTTGTTTTTGTTTTGTTGTTTGCTTTTTTGTTTTTTTGAGCAAGAGAATGTGTAAACCCCAAAGGCTCAGTTTGCTGACAACTGCAGCCACTGCCTAGCTTGAAAAGACCCGGGAGTCCAGGTAGGGCTGTGAGGTGGAGGCTGGGGGACCTCAAGAGGCCTCTGGAAGCCTCTCTCCATATCACTCCCAGTGGATGCCCAGGGAAAAGATGGAAGTGGATCCTCGGAGAAATAGTTAAGGCTGTTACAGCTTGTAGTACCATCTTACAAGGAAAAGGAATGGACCGATAGCTGAGACCTTTAGAGAATATTCATTCCCATTCATTCTGTCTCCCTCTTTCTCTCTCTTCTTTGAGTGGGGAATGTGGGTGGGCAGGCTCTGTTTAAAACAGAGGTCCTGGGTGGCTGTTTTTTCTCAGAATCCTGTTTCTCCACAGTGAAGTTTAAGCCAGATTGGAGTTTTCTCGACTTCTGTGTGAGGAATTTACACAAAGGCAATGAAAAAGTCACATAAATATCCATAAAGCTCCTAATGACGCCTCTGTCATCACTTGTTTCCTGCAAGATCCTGAATGGGGGGTGGGGGGTGTCATTCACCACCCACCCTCAGTGGGTGATCGGGGAAGCGGTTCACGTGTGTATTTGTGCTTTCCGGATTGAACTGTGCAGGGAATACAAAACCTCCTCCTCCTCGCCCCTCTCCGCACTTCACTCTGCCTAGGAGGGCGTGTGTATGCGTATTCATGTGTTATGTCCACGTGTATATGTTTAGCAAAGGCTCTTGGAAGAAGCTACCCCTCTTGCAACCCACTCCCCACTCTAAACGAAGCATCCCTCCAGCAAGAGGTGTCTCTAATCTGTCCCCAGCTGAGGTGTCCTCTCCACGCTGAAAAGGAGCGACTGTGTGCAGAGAGCTGATGTTTTGGTTTCTAGGGAGCGAGACCTGACTTCTTCTGGTGCGCTGCGGCGTTTTCCCTGGGGTGAGCGAGTGCTGGTGCGTGAGTGCGCCCGTGCGTAAAAGAGAGGGTGGGGGAGGGAGGGAGAGAGAGACAGAGGGAGAGAAAGAGACTAGAAAGAGGAGAAAGAGGAACAGGAGGGGAGGAGGAAAGAGGGAGGGAGCTTCCGCGCTTTCTGCACGGTGCAGGTGGTGCCAGCAGCTTGAGAAAATAGCAGCCTCCACCCTCTCAGCCTGGCGATTGGCTGGTTTTTGTCATTTCCCAGCTAGGAAGTGGGAAGGACAAGTGACGTCCTCCAGCCCAATTGCACACAAGCAGGCACCACATCCGATGCACTAGGCGGCTCATCTAAAAAGAAACTTAGCCCCAGAGAGGCGGCGAGGAGCACCCTGGGCGGTACTGGTGTGAGCAGCACCAGAGGGCTGATCTCAGCGCACTCGCGGGAGCTTGGCTGCTGAGGATCCTCCACTTCACTGCGGAGATACTGCTACTCCGTGGGGGAGTCCCGGTTCCACACTCTACTAACATTTTACAAATTTTCTCCCCTCGGCTCTATCTCCCCCACCTTCCTATCGAGAGAAGTTGCGGGAGCTGGGGCCTCAAAGACTTTCCCCTGACACCCGAGATGTGCTGCTTCGGGAAGAGGTGGGCAATCTACACGCTAAGTCTCCTCCTGAACGTTTATAAAGCGAAAGAAATAGCGAGAACTGAGGGACAGAGCAAAATACTACTCTTGGGATATTTCGGGATATGACAAAAAGTCGAGCCGTAAATACGATAGAGTGAGGACTGGGGCAGCATAGGCATGTTCCTATGAGCTGTGTGTCAGTATCATGAATTAAAAGACAGAGGCTGTTGCGATGTGTGTGCTTCTCTACACTTTTCCCGGTAAGAGTTCAACTTTCCCAGTGCAGCAGTTTTGACAGTGGTATTGGCACCCAGGCCTCATCATGTCACACAAGAAGGCACTGCAGAAATGTCAACACAAACGTGAGCTTGTTCCTCCAGTCCACGCAGAACTCAAAGGAAATGTCTTATTCACCGTCCTGGGGCCCTTCCTTCTTTCTCTGCCCTTTCACTCCAGTGAGATACAAGCTGGTTTCCTAAAAGACTAAAAGTTAAAGCCCAGAAAGCAGAGAATGCTTACCTCCATTTCACCTATGTCCTGGCTACTGGAGATGTATGTTCTGAGTCAGAAATGCCCTTTCTTGGAGTAAAGATTTTTATGGGTTTGGGTGTACCTGCAGAAACTGGGGGCCGCACACAAAGATTTAATCAACTCTCTCCTGTGTTTGTCCAGATGATGTCTATAGTTTAATAAATATCACCTCTGTGATTTTGAGGTTTACCCAGGAGGTAGCTATGGTTTTGTGTTATTGACATAGCATAGAACTATTTCTGAGGATGTGAACCTGGTTCATTTGATACTTTCTGGAAACCCTACTTCTCTTCTATGAGAAAGTTTACACTGAAAAAAAAAAAAGTATATATGTGTGTGTGTGTTTGTGTGTGTGTAGCTGTTTGTCTTAATGTAAATTTGTCCTTTATTGTTCAGACTTTCTTTATGCTACTCATCTCCTGTCTTTAAAATATGTAGAATATATTGCACTTATAACTTATCTTAACCATTAATCAAAATAAACTATGTATTATACTACTTAAAATTCTTTTTACCTTCATTTTTTGTGTTCTATTTCCGAGATGATGGACTCTGTTTGAACTGATCTCTCATTAAGAATTCTTCAATCTTTGCACTCTCTAAAAGTTTGCAAAATCAATTCCTCTGTGGTTTTGGACATATAGTGAGTTTCTTTAATAATGCATAATGAATTTCACATGATGTCATGGATATCTTGTGCTAGACCAACATATTAAACAGTGATTTATACTTTAAACATACATATTTTAATAAAAGCTCAATTTAATGATGCTCAGTGAATGATGAAATTCTATAGCAGTAACCATTATATGATTGGCATGTCCAGGGATCCACATGTGAGCTCTGAATACATTGTCTTCACAATGACAGAATAAAATTTTCAACAAAGTATTTATATTTAGAATCTTATTTTTTTCGGTACTTCATTGTCTCCTAGAGAGAATTTAAAATCATATATTCTTATTGGTTTAAATTAAAAGATACGCCTTCTAATGGGAATTTTTTTTTTTTTTTTACCATATTAGCTGTATGGAAAACTGAATTGAAGTTAAAATAAAGCTAATATCAGGATATACTTGCAAAACTTTTAAGTTGGTCTTTTTATGGGAACATGATTTGCTTCTCATGTTTCTGCCATTCTTTTACACTGATGAAGTATTTACTGACTACTGCCTACATATGGACCTCTCTGACAAAATCTCTCCTCTTAAAGGGAGACATTGGAAAATAAAACACTTGATGAAATTAGGTACTAGATTTTTTTTTTTAATGTAATGGGGGTTTGGAAGATGGAGAGTTTACCTAGTTTATTCTGCTGGAAAGTTTTCCTGGGCTAATAATAAAGAAACTTAAAATGACTCTCTCTGAATAGACCAAATTTTGACATAAAAATTATGAAAAAGGGAAAAGGCAGAGGGGGTAGGTGAAGAAAATGAAGGCTCTGTTCAGGAACCAGTTCGGATGGAACTTTGTTAATGTGTCAGGAAATAGAAGAAACATGTCTAGAAGTACTGAAGATAGGTGGCAGTTAGTTGGGCAGACCTGTCTTTCACCCCCCATAACTTTATCTAAACCCTTCGTAAGAAGTACGTTCTCTTCATGCTCTTCCTAGATCAGAAAGTTTACATAATATCAAAAGTATCGTATAGTACATGGCCCAGAGAAACAACTGGAGTAGATGAAGAACCATTTTGCAGAGTATCTGTGATGAAGGGGGTGATGAGCCCTAAGAAACGCGAAGATCAGAACTAGGGAGAATGTCTGGTGGTTTCTTTAATGTTACCTGGTAATGGAAAAAAAAAGTGCTGAGCATCCATATTTTTCTTTTTCTAACATATCAAGAAGAAAGAATTAAACTCTTGCATTATTCACCTTTCGCCTTCATGTACAAAAATTTCTTCATTTTAGCTTCCTTGTTCTAGATACTAAATGTCTATAGCAAGGACAGCATAGTCAAAGTGACCTGTAAATGGGAAATGCCATGTAGAAAGAAGAAAAGACCGAGGACCTCAGGCCATACCTCTTCAGGGGATGAGGGAAAAGAGGACTTTGTAAAGACAGAAGATTTCTAGAAGACTATTATCAAAGATAAAACCGACCTGGATCCTAAAGTGGTAAAGGACAGTTTTCATTCAGCACTTAACTGCAACAGGGAAGAGAGCCAAGCACAAACTGAGCTCAAATCCTCAAAACAAAAGGCAGGAGACCTTTTAAAGGCTGGGGGGTACTAGAGAAAGACATTGAAGGGTGTTGGGGTGGGGGGGCGGTCCATGTGACTAGGCCACCTGGACTTATTAATGGGTGCATTGGTGCATATCCGGAGGAGAAACAATTTTCTATTTATAGGACAGGAGGCAGTGGTTGGGTTGCAGAAAGGTGCCCACTGAAATTAGGCCCTTATCCTCCTAGAGACTGGGAGCTACAGGGAGATGTACCTCCCTGAGTGCATTTCAGAGTGATTGTTCTCAGATCCTTGAAGAAACCATTTGGGTGGTATTTTACACTTCAAAGGTCAGAGAAAAGATTTATAATTGCCAGCTTCCTAAAATAACTGCTCTAAGAAGGGCTTCAGGGCCTGTTACTGGGTTTTGGCTGGAACAAAGAGTAAATTCTGACAGCACTGAGATTTCTCAGGACCACCTTCAAAAGGGGCTGGGCTCCTCCTAGGCGCGTGATAGAAACATGCTAGAATTTGGGCAAGACTGTGAATAGATGGGCTCGGCAAGCATCATTACATCCTGAGAGATACACAGTTCGCAGGCCAAAGCCATTTAAGCACAGGCAGGTAACAAAGAGTTCTGCAGTTATGAATTAATAAAGTGGACTTAATGATAAGTTCATGTGTAGGCCCTATTTGTCAATACAGCAAAAAACCTTAACATTAATGCATTCCGGCACAAGTCATATTAGGAGATATTATTTATTAATATCTATATTAATTCAGATTTTATTATTGCTTACTATAGGCATGACCCTGTTTTGAATCAACAGGGCATTTTAAAAGTATATTTTAAGAAACCCATTAATTATTAATATTTCTTTGAGTTTTATTTTAGTAGTTGACAGAAGTAATGGTGATTGTTTTGTTTATAGTTAGAACCCTATAATCAATGTGAAATATCATAAAACTCTGCATAATATTTTTCTTTCTGTTGCTGGCATAAAGCTCAAGTTCTATTGGCACATCAGTTACAGCCCTGTACTAGTTTAGGGAAATCTTTTATTATAATTTAGGCATAACTGTAGAATACTTTAGAGAAGACTAATATTCTGTTCCTACTATCAAGAGGAACCAATTTAAACTTAATTAATAAGCTATATGTGCTCTTATCATTTTTCTAATAATGGGGGTTTCCCAAAATTAATGAAATAAACCTTCATAAAAGATAAAGCTAAACTGGCAATCCCTCGACAACAGGAAATATGGGTTGGATGTCTTTTTTTTTTCTTCCTGGGGCCTAGAAGAATGTCTTGCACTCAGTATACACTCAGTAATCATTTATCAACTAATACGCTATTTGTGGAAACATTTTCTTTTAAAAATTGCTTGATAGAGAATATCTGTAGATTTCTTGTGACAGTTTATATGTATTTGTCTAAGTTACCGGAGGGCAGAGACTGTTTTTTAACCTGCCATTACATGTGTAGAATTAGAATGGAAGTAAATTGGAAAATCCGCTGCCAATCGGTAACTAGGAAAGTAACTTCTGAAACATACACATTCCTTCCTTTCTTTCACACCTCTCTTCTCATGAAACTTCTAGTGTGTGGATACACTGTCATTCCTTTTGATTTTTGTTTACATTCTTGAATTCACTAGCTCAGCTGGCAGCATTAGGCTGATGATTTCCTAACGCCAGTTTTGACTGGACCTCTTGGCTGCAGTTTGTCTCTCTGATCACTCTCCTTTCCAAAGTTGCCATTCATTTGGTTTCTGTGACTGTTCCTCTCCAGCATTTTTTTCATGAGCTCTGTTTCCTCCTTAAATATTGTCATTCTGATCGGGAAAAATCTGTGTTCTAAGATGGCCTACCAAGCCAGCAAGGGAGTCCCAGTGCCTGCCCTGGGGTTCTCTGGGGTTCTTCTCCCTGCTCTGCTTCCCAGCGCATGTGAAAATGCTTCCCGCATGCGCCAAAGTGCCAAGCATGTGGAAGTAGAAGTGTATAAATTACCCCGTCTGTATGTGCTGGGGGCTCAGACCTTTGGAGATCAATCTTCTCTGCGCCTGCTGACGTTAAATAAACCTATCCTCCAAGATCTCCAAGTGCTGCTTGGTTCCTCCCTCAGGGGATCCTGTCCAGGTTCCGTAACAATTCTCCAACATATCATTTTTCACCTTCTGACATTTAGGGGATTCGTTTACTTTTCTCAATAGGATTTTCTAAAATTTTGCTCACTAAAGAAAAATAAATAAATAAAAACCTTAGCATCTAGCACAGTTTACTTGTGAATGAATGAATTCTGAAGGCTTCCATATTCTCTTTACACTCTTTACTTGGTTGATCTTACCTATCTCAAGGGTTTCAGGTGCTAATGACTATTAAGGTCTGCAGCTTCAGGCCAGATTTCTTCTCTGAATTTGAGGTTCCTTTTTTTTTTTTTTTTTAAAGATTTTATTTATTTATTTGACAGAGAGAGACACAGTGAGAGAGGGAACACAAGCAGGGGGAGTGGGAGAGGGAGAAGCAGGCTTCCCGCAGAGCAGAGAGCCTGATGCGGGGCTCGATCCCAGGACCCTGGGATCATGACCTGAGCCGAAGGCAGACGCTTAACGACTGAGCCACCCAGGCACCCCTGAATTTGAGGTTCTTAATCTCAATGTATTTAAAACTAAATACTAAACAGATTTATTTTCTGCAAATGGGTCTAATCTTGGTTTTGGGTTTTCTAAAAACCACATTTAGGCATTTGGTAGCACCCCTCCTCTCCTCACCATCCCTCATCCCATTGATCAGATGCCAAATCCTAATGATTCCACACCCAACATGGTTCTTGGCTCTGTTCTCCATAATCTTTACTTCTGGTTTACACAGTCATCGTCTATTCTCTGGGCCATGGTCACTGAGCCTCTTGCCTGCAATCCCCTACAACCCCTTTGAATATTTCTTTAAAACAAATGTTTGACTCCTTTGCTACTTCACTTCTCACCATGCTTTACCTCAGGCGTCACAAGTGTTTCTCCACATAGGACGCAGTGTCACCTCTATGCTTTATCCAAAGTTCCCCTTCCCTTCCTTTATTCCTGCTTTAGGACTCGTCCTTCTTCCCTAACAGTGTCATTCCCCAGTGCTTCCAAATGCACCTTGCAAATATCTGTCACTGTCCATCTCTATTCCTGGACAATGAATTCCTTGAGGGTATAAAATACCACTGTCATCCTCTTACCAAAACAGGGCCTAATACCTAGTCAATCTCCTTTGGTCAAATAAATAATAAATGTGGGAATAAAGAAGTAGTTTTGTTTGGATTTATGTGATGAATGATACTACTTCTTGTTAAGAGGCAACATGGCAGAACACTGGGTCTGACAGTCAGGAAATTGTATTGTTCCATTATTAAAAAGAACAAAAAAAGAAAAGAAAAAAGGACAAAGAAGAAGGAGGAAAGGAAGGAAGGAAGTGGGAAAGGAGGAAAAAGAGAGATACAGAGAAAGGAAGACTGTGTATGAAAACCTGGACCTGCTTAGTTTAATATTTCTGGTCCTTAGTTGCTCTCACTGGTAAAATGAGAGGTTGAATCCCATTATCTTATTTGTCCCTTATAGGCTTAAAATCCTAAATTAATCAGAAATGAAAATTTGCCTAGTTTTTCCAGCTCATTTTATATTTTTTCTTAACATTGTACCTTCACTGTTTGGTTTTCATATTCAAATGAAAAAAACAAAAAGATATTTCAAAATTAAAAAGTTATTTCTTAGAGGTTGTATTTTTGAAATTAGCCATATCATGGTTCACAATTTGTCACTGTGAATAATCAAAGGTTGATTACAGACTGGAACATTCTGTTTTTTTTGAATATTCATTTTGAAACTATGCTTTTTGTTTTTGCTCTTCATTGTTGTTGTTTTGCAAAGAAATGGTTTATGCATTGCCTCAGACAGCTGCCAGAATCAAAATTTAACGCCACCTTCAGGAGAAAAGACTTTTATTCTTCTATGTTCACTTGAAGCTATACCCTAGTTTTGTAAGTGCTGGACACTTGACCATCTTGCCTCTTAACATTCCTGGGTCAACAGAGAGGGTTACATGGGATACTGGAGGGACATTTCCAGTGGTTCCTTAGGCTTTGCAGGTCAGGTTAAGAAAGTCTAGTGGAGGATGTGCCCACTCTAGATTTGGAATGGGGGCTATTTTGAGCATGCTTTAAGGCCGCCTTTTTCTCTGCAGCATCTCCCTCCTCTCTCATGCATTTTGTGATGAGAATTAAGAAAACATGCCTAAGCAGAGAGAGCACGGCACCAGGCCAGAAGACTTGGGATGATCAGCCCTGCCCTACCTGTGAGCAATATCTCCCAGTGATGAATAGACCAACAATTGACATAAGATGTGACAAGTATTGGAATAGTAATGTGTACAAATTTGGAGTTCCTAAAAAGGAGCATCCTCCCTCACTTATTCTTTCTCATCCTTTTCTCTGTAACATTTAAACATGCTGGAAGTCTACGGAAGTGTGTTCACGTGCACCCTGTAACCAAATTATTACAAGTTGAATTATGAACTCTTTGTGCAAATCATAAGGTCTAAAGATCATTTTAAGCAAGGATTTTATTATCTAAACTTACGGAGAGTGGAGACTGAGTGTTGTCTAATGCTGGATCCTCACAGAGACCCTGTCTATAACATCTGTAATAGCCTCCTTCTTCTTCAACCTCTATTGCTTACTCTTATTTTTATCATCACTGACATTACAAATTTTGTTTTTCCAATGCATTTCTCCCTCCTTAGAAGCTAAGTCTACATGCAAAGGATTTATTTTATTTTGTTCATCATGTCAATAGTCATTAAATGAGCAAATAAAATAATGAATGCTAAAATATAACGATGCTTCTCAACTGTTCACTAGAAATTATAGTTTGTTTTTATTTCATTTGGTACCTTTGCAGGAGAACTGGGACAGTTGGCAATAACTTATAATGCTAATTGTAATTACTCACAAGTAATCTATTATCCTTTCTATGATGGAGATGGAATTCAATGCTTTTCTACCTGCTTTGTGGATTTTATAAAGTCAGTTCCAAAAGCAATACAAAGATCACTTGTCTTTATGATGTTAACTGTGGGGAAGAACAGAGTGCATGTATTTATGGATGGCCTTCTTGAACCCCCGTAGTGGAGCTACGCAATGCCTACTTTTTCCTCCATGCCCTGTCCTGCCCATAAAGCAGCCCTGGACCACACCTATCAATGTGATCACTCTTTCCTTCATACCCTATGTGCAATTATTGTTGAATAACCCATTTGGCAGTTACCATGTGCTTCTTAATGACATCACTTTTGTGATAGCTGTAAAATGTTATTTAAATTTTTATGTTGTTGTTTTCCTCAATCACATTTTAAACTCTTTGAAGGCAGTAGCTATTTCTTACTCTTACTTAGCACAGTCCATATAATAGGCACTTCATAAATGTTATTCTTATTCGATACACCGTGGTGTACAACATTTATTATCTAAATCATTGATTCAATCTCAATAATGACTTTGCCTTTAAATGTAGATTAAAGTGCATATCAGTTTTACTCAGATGCCATTTCTTTCAATACAGTTAAGTAGTAAAAGAGAACTCATTAGAATTTTATTATACCTTCATTACAACTGAAAGATCTTTTCTTAATTTGATTTAAGAGCTCTGTAACAAATGCTCTTCAAATTACCAAACCTTCTTGGTAGGTAACGTGTTACTATTACCCTTAAAAGAACCAGAGGAAAATATATACTACAATGTAAGAGAATGTAATAAACATGATATATAAGAATTATATGATAAAACAGCATTCCTTTTCCTATATAAAGGCAACAAATATTTCTATATAAGTAAATATATATCAAATGAAATCTATTCATTTACTTCAAATATCTTTATAACCAATGTAGATATGTGTGGAGATTATGGAAATTATATTTGCATAAATATACTATATGCATATATATGTAGATGATATACATATGTATTTGTGAGTTACATTTTTATAAAATATGTATATACTTTTATATATGTAATTATGTAATTACACTATAAATTTCAGTAGCCTAGGTGTTGATCTACCTATTGGAATCTGAAAAGAAATTCATTTTTTCATATTGCCTCACCTAAAGAAATTCAGCAATTGGAATGATTTCCTAAGAATATTTAAAAATTTGTCAGAAAAAATCATAGTAATGATAGTGATGAGTCATAATAAACTTTATCGATGTGCATCATTTACATATGGTTTTGGGCTTAGGAATAAAAGTAATTAGTTCAGGGGTGCCTGGATGGCTCAGTCGATTAAGCATCTGCCTTTGGCTCAGGTCGTGATCTCAGGGTCCTGGGATGGAGCCCAGCACTGGGCTGCTTGCTCAGTGGGGAACCTGCTTCTCCTTCTCCCTTTGCCTCCCCCTGCTTGTGCTCTCTCTCACTCTCTCTGTCTCTGTCAAATAAATAAAATCTTAAAAAAAAAAAACTAATTAGCTCAATACTATGATAAGCTAATGCAAGTATAACAAAATACATAACGAAGATTTTAGTATCTTAGAAACCAATACTTAAAATGCAGGTTTCTGTAAATGTCTTTGCTTTAAAGTGACTTTAGGAAATTAGATTCTTGTGTCAGTTAAAGGGAAATAACTAACTTGACACGTATCATGGAATCAGAGACACCTTGCTGGGTACTCTTCCTCTGAGGGCTGGATAAACAACTTGAATTGTTTGTATGTGAAACTTTGATCAATATATATTGTCATGTAACCCTGACCTCAAGAGGAGAATGACAAAAACATGACTCATAAGGGAAAGTTTGAGTCCCACATGAACCACAAATGAACAAAGAAGCACACTGCTAAGACAGATACTTCTATACTCTGAATTAGTTGAGAAATGGACAAGGCTTTTCTTTTTCCCTTGTGGCAGGTGGATAAGGCTTAGACCGGGACCCCGAACTGGTTACCAATGGGGGTCCACCAAGCAGTTACTTGGGTCGCTGCCTGGAGAAGCGCGCCCGTTCCAAACGCGCTGACGCTCAGAAAGAGCAGCAGCCCTGAACACAACATCTGATACACACGTAGCAAGGGGAGGCAACGTTGTTAGACTTTCACCGAGCAGACACACCGCACGCCCTACTTGGGGAAGCCACGGAAAGGTACTAATAAGAGCACAAGATTTCTACAGAAAACATTTTTTACATAATGAAACAGGAATGCAGAGATCATAAAAACAGGATGTCTTGCATTCTACTATCTCTTATATGCACTCTCACCTACCTGCTCGTTGGTCGGTTTACCTGAGCACACAGTAGCTATCTCAACCCTTTATTCCCCATCAGCGATCTGATTTTTAGGCTCTATCATTTCTAGTGCTTGTTGTTTCTAACTTATGTGTTGTGTCTGTTGTGTTGTTGGACACTCATTTGTTTTCTTAGATCTGCATTTCTCTTTTCATCTCATTCTGTTGGTTTAACATCTTTTTGCTCATATTTCATTAAGTTTAGGTTCATATTAAATGCTTTGGTAAGGAGAGGGACTCAGGGGATTTTTTTTTTTTTTTTTGGTGTTTTCATTGGCTTCTTCTAAGCCCAGTTTTTTTGCTGCTTTTTTTCAAGTTTCTTTCCTCCCTCATTTGCTCCTTCCCCTCCTTCCTTACACTAACATAATGGTGGCAAAGATGTTATACCACTGCTTTCCATCTTTCTCATGCTTGGGGACCAGAATCATTTGGTGGGGATTTATTAATTTTATAATTTTGACTCCCTTGCCATCTCTTCCAGTCCTTCAATAAATATTGATCAAGTGCTGGCTGTGTTCTAGGTGCATATGATGGGGGATATATTGGGTAACCAGAGAAGGACTTTTTCTATTATGTGTCATTTGAACATGGATCAGAATGACAAGAGTGGCTGCCCACATGACAATCTTGAGAAGAAAGGCAAGGGCTTTGTGCTGGGTCAAGGGGGTGATTGGAATGTTTTAGGGGAGGGGAAAAGAGAGAAACAGAACTGGGCCACAATGAATAAAAGGGGCTGGGAAATTAGGTGCAGGTTGTGCACGTTTTTATGCACCAATGTATGAATCTGCTAGGGCTGCCATAAAAAAAATACCATATACTGGATGGCTTAAACAACAGAAATTTAGGAGGCTAGAAGGTTCTGGAGGCTAGAAATCCAGGATCAAGGTGTTGGCAGGTTTAGATTCTCCTGAAGCCTCTCTCCTCAGCTTGCAGATGGCCTTTTTTCTGTGTACACACACCCCAGGTGTTTCTGCTTATAAGGAGACTTGTCATATTATATTAGGGCCCTACCCTGATGATGTCATTTAACCTTAATTACTTCTTTAAAGGCTTTATCTCCAAATATAACCACATTCTAAACCATTGGGCATTAGGGCTTCAACATATAAACTTCGGAGAATCACAATTAAGTCCATAACAACCAGGAATAATGAGTTGGATTTAATTCTAAGTGTCATGGGAGGCCATGGTAGGATTTCATATGGGGTGAGTGGCTTATTATATGTGATTTGTTCATCCTCTATTATGAGTTGGAGTTTGAAGGCATTATTTTATGTTTACTTTCCTGATTTGTCAGGTGTAGGCATAGGGCGGAGAGAATTCAACAGAGAGTGTGCAGCCATTAATGGAGGAACTGGAGTTTGAATCGCTCTTTTGAGCTTGTGTTAAAGAGAATCTCCAGAGTTCTAGCCACCAAATCTAAAACATATTTTAGTCCCATGGTGTGGGACTTCTGCAACTTAGCTTAGAAACCCTAAGTTCTGATTGTTCAGTCTACCAAATGGATGGTCTCTCCCTAGAAGCTGATGCCACGCCCCTATCCAGGAGATGGAAAAGTAAGAAGGCTTTCTTTGGAATGGTGGGTGAAGGACAAGTGATTTTGGGCTCTCAGCAGGGGAAACCTCTGCTCCCTTATAGACTCTTGTAGTTTCCATGCTCAGAATTTATTGCTTTGAATGATGATCTGGCCAGAGCCATGGTGATTATGCTCCCTCCACTTTTCTTTCAGTTTGAAGAGACAAAATGGATGGGTACTGTCTCCTGGAACATTTTCCTGCTTCAAGTGAAATCCCATTGTGATGATTTCCTTTATACTTTTTTGTTTTGGATGCAGTCTCCACGTCTCAGTGTGCTCCATTCGACACCTGTGAATGCCAGTGAATGTTCTCAGGATTTTCTAATCACTTTTTCCAATGCCTGCTTTTTTTTTTTTTCTGACCGAATCAGTACACAAACATGTCAGAATTTTCACGTGATTTATTTTGCACCACAACTTTTTAAAATTTTATGGCAAAATGTTGTATCTCTTTTCCTAATGGACTGATGAAAAAAAATGCTATATTTATTATTATTAGTAGTAGTAATAGTAATATTACTACTATTATTTTCTTGCGTATTGACAGAAGCAAAATCAGTGATCTGGGTTACATCTACCCTGAAGTCTAAGAATATTTTATACTACATATTCATTCCTGTGGTGGCTTCATGTTTGGTTTTGTATTTGATTCAGTTACATGGCAACGCCTTCCTCTCTTTAATGTTAGATTGACTTCAGTCAGTATTTTTTAATTAAACAATGTTCCTGCCACTGGATTTGTGTTTTTTAATCAAGAAAACGAAGCAGAGCAATTAGTTGCTTGAAATTATGAACAAACTAAACCACACAGTTCTCAGCAGACATTGATTCTATTCTGACTCTTTTACATTCTAAATGAAGAAGGGAACTCATAAGAGGCTGCTGTGAACAGAGCAGGCAGAGATAACAGAGGCTCAGACACACTACAGCTAATTACCTACAGTAAATGATTTGAAGCAAGGCCAGTAAGAGACTGGGGAGTAAGCATATTAAAGCCACTATAATGGAAGACATGAAATGAGACAAAAGAAATGAGGGATGGAAATGTAATACATGGAAAGAAAGTCACGCAAGAGATTAAGGAAATTACACTGCTATTGTGTTTTATTCTAGGTAAGGTGAATGACCTTCACCGGCAATGATTTTGAATCCGGTACTTGTAAGAGAGCACAGACTTGTCCAGCAGTCATTGGCATACAGGTTAACTCCTTTTCGTCTTCCCAGTCCCACCTTTTTTCCTTATCCCTTCCCCTCATGGTGTAAATGATTAGACACATGGCAGAAAATTACAGGAAGGTGACAATTCAAAGAGGGTAGGTGCTGTGGACTATGCTTCTCCAGATGAAGGCATGATTTTTCCGATGTCATCCTCATCCTCTTCATCAGTTACAAAACTGTTGGGTTTATACATTACCAATCCTTTAGTTGATGAAAAGATGTGCTATCAAAACACATTTTTCCAACTTTGACTGAACAGCTAGTTCCAGAAAGTCTGGCCTTCAGTTGACTGAATATCTATATTGGTAGAAAGCCATTTTTTTTCAGTCACTCATTATTATATACTTATAAATGTGAATAATATGCTTTATTATTCCTGTGATAAGGCTGCAATGGGCCACACGGTTGGGGTTGGGGAATGGAACATAAGTCTGGCAGCATTCTGGATCTGTGTACTTTCTCCCTAGATACAAAGATTGTGCTAGAATTCAGAAGATTTTAATGAATAGGTACTTTAATAAAGTGGAATGGAGGAAGGGATAAAAATCTAACAATCATCTTTTTATTGCTAAAGGTAAGAAAAAAGGAGAGAGACTAGGAAATTAGTCCAGCAGATAACAAAGCATCGTAGTTTTTTTTTTTTT
Organism: Neomonachus schauinslandi; assembly: GCF_002201575.2. NCBI lineage: Eukaryota > Metazoa > Chordata > Mammalia > Carnivora > Phocidae > Neomonachus > Neomonachus schauinslandi. The sequence continues at coordinate 76,000,377 of NC_058409.1, read as the reverse complement.
TTTAAAGATTTTATTTATTTACTTGACAGAGAGAGACACAGCAAGACAGGGAACACAAGCAGGGGGAGTGGGAGAGGGAGAAGCAGGCTTCCCGCGGAGCAGGGAGCCGGATGCGGGGCTCGATCCCAGGGTCCCAGACCACGACCTGAGCCGAAGGCAGACGCTTAACGACTGAGCCATCCAGGCGCCCCATAGCATCGTAGTTTTATAGACATTATATTCTCGTTGCATAGTTTTTAATCTGCCATGCCATGATCTGATTCAGTCATTTTAGCAAAGTTATAAATCTTAAAGATGTATGAGTACTGGCATATTTCATATTTTTAAGAACTATAAAAGGAGCACAAACATATTTTCCAATCTTCTCAGATTCAAAAAGCAAAAGTACAATTAGACAGGGTTTATTTTTCAAGAACAAAATCTACTCTTGCTGATTTAAGCAGAAAGGGATTTATTACAGAGTACGGAATGACGTGAAGAATGATTAGGCTAGCTGAGAAAACAGACTTCAGACTAAGCATCCAGAAACATTTCTTAAATGATCCCACAGACCTGTGCAGTCAAGACAGTTATGGCCCCTGTGATGAAGAGGGTGCTGCCTGCTTCGGGACAGGGCTGGCTGGGCCATAGTCCGCATTGGTAAATGGCACCTCATGTGATGGGGCTCTTCCCACTTTCCTCATGTCTAAATTCGAGTTTTCTAGGAATGCCTCTGATTGGGGAACCTAAACTACATTCAGAACTCCAAAAATATAGGAGTCTTGGAAGCAAAATGTGTAGACTGCTAGCCCATGCAGTACAGGAGACACACCAAAAAAGTTAGAATATCTAATAAATGTGCCAATCAAGCACCTGTAATTTTGTATTATGTGTTTCACATCAAGATCCCTTTAATTTCTTGGCACTCCACAGGCTTCAAAGTGTCTTCCCAGTCATCAGTGCATTTGTTGATCACCACAAGATAATAATGATTATAGGTCGGGTGTCTGATTCTCAGTTGTTTTCATACTTAGCAGTACTCTGTAGAAATACTTCTAAGGCATCTGTGCAGCTTTAATTATTACATTTCAATGATTACTTTTCCAGTATTACCTGATGTAAATATACCCCAAGTTATTTAACAGTCTCTCATGAATGGACATTTATTGAGTTCCCATTTGTCTTCTACTATAAACAATGCTACAACAAATATCTTTGAACACATATCCTTGTATGCTATTACTTTTCTCTTTTGCCCTATCAAAGGGTACTGGTTACTCATCTCTTAATAACCAGTTCACCTTCCTCCTTAGTAATATACCCCTTACATTTCAGCTGAGCATATTTATTTCTTATATTTAAAAGTGGCTAAGTGATTAACATAAGCATAATTTCTAGAAAATGTCCTTAAATGAAGGTAATGAGCCCTTTGATGCCTTTTCTTTTGCATACTAATTGAAGTGTAGATGTGGTGGCTGGAACTCAAATATTCATTCTGAGTCATGAGATGTAAGCTGGGGGCTAAGGATGGCGGAGGCAGACAAGAACCTGATGACCGTGGAGTGTCCTCATCACATTATGTATATCGAGGCTTGGTTTATGTGAGATGGAGACATCTATTTTTTTCCATCACTGGCACATTAGATTTTCTATTAATTGCAGCTAAACGTATATATTTTCATTTTGTTTATTTTATTTATTTATTTTTTAAAGATTTTATTTATTTATTTGAGAGAGAGAGAATGAGAGAGAGCAAGCACATGAGAGGGGGGAGGGTCAGAGGGAGAAGCAGACTCCCTGCCGAGCAGGGAGCCCGATGCGGGACTCGATCCCTGGACTCCAGGATCATGACCTGAGCCGAAGGCAGTCGCCTAACCAACTGAGCCACTCAGGCGCCCTATATTTTCATTTTAATTGTCAAATTATGTTCCAAAAAGGCTGTAAATTTTACATTTTCATCAACAATGAATAAAAACCTACTTCCCCCACATTTTCACACTTTACCATTTTTGCCCTTAATCGATGAAAAACATTTATGTTGATTTAGTTTGCATTCCCTTAATATTGTATTTGAGCATGTTTCCATGTGTATTTGGCCATTTGATCAGTTTTTCTATGAATTATTCTGCCATATTGAGTTGCCTTTTTTTTTTCCCTTAAAAATGTGAGAATTTTTCATAGGTTATTGATAACCTTTTCTCTCTTGGCTGTCATACTCTTTTCATAAAATTCCTAAAACATATTTAACAGTAACAATAACTCCAGGTATATTTCTTTTTTTTTTTTAAAGATTTTATTTATTTATTTGACAGAGAAAGACACAGCGAGAGAGGGAACACAAAGGGGGAGTGGGAGAGGGAGAAGCAGACTCCCTGCCGAGCAGGGAGCCCGATGCGGGACTCGATCCAGGGACTCCAGGATCATGACCTGAGCCGAAGGCAGTCGCTTAACCAACTGAGCCACCCAGGCGCCCTCCAGGTATATTTCTAAATTTCTTTTTATTGAAATATTTTTTTAGGGTTCCTTAACTAAGTGCAGTTTTTTTTTAATTATCTTCATTATATTAAAATAAGATCCTTCTGTGGCTATTTTAAGTTTCTTTTTTAAAAATAAGAAATGACAAGTAAACTTGTGAAATACTTTTAAAATTTTAAAAGGAAGAGCAAGATTGAATATTCTTATTCATGCCAAGTTTCTAAAGTTGAGGTCCAGGTACCCTGTCAGGAAGCTATTGCAGATGCAATGGTGGAGTAACTAAGGTAAAGGCAGAAACTGACAGACAGCATCAAGAGGAACGCACCCATTACCAGTCTCCATTCTAACTCCCATAGCAAAGCAATTTTCCTTTCAGTGGTGCTTGGCTGTGGAGCTGGGTAAACTTAGAGAGGTAAAAGTTCTAGAATAGGATGATTACAATGGCTGTGCCACATGGAGTTGTTTTATAATTTATAAGAACATGAGAATCAAATGTTGTTTTCTATAATCTAGGTAATTCCTATGATCTTAGTCTTAACTCAAATGTTCTTTAGAATCAAATAAATGCTATGCTGCTTAGGATTTCTTCCAAATGTGGAACCCCTGACTAGGCTAAGTTCTAGAGGACCAACACTAATCCGCAAGCGTCTAACACTGTGTTAGTAGATTCAAAGCCAGTCTGATGCTACTAGATCCTCGTGAGGATGATTGTACATAACACAGGTATAAAGCTGCTATTGCTTGGTGTAATAACCTTTAATTTTGAATCCCAGGAAGTCAATTAACTTTTCTGTATCTCCATTCCCTCCATTCCCCTAAGGCAATCCCTACCTTACATGTTAGGAAGAATAAATACATTGATATACGTGGAGGCACTTAATTCACTTTCTGGCACATAATGGATTCTCAACACATGTAAGCTTCATGGATTTCTTATGTGATGCTATTGGGAAGATGATTTGAGTTCATGTACAAATATTCATACCATATTCCCTACTCTAAAGTAGTGTCTCTCAGCCCAGGACAATTTTGTCCCCTACCCATAAACCCCCAGGGGATGTTTGGGAATGTCTGGAGGCATTTTAGCTGTCAAAACTGGGAGGAGAGGGACTACTGGCATTTGCTGGGTGAGGTCAGGAATATTGCTAAACATCATACAATGCACTGGACAGCCCCCACAGCAGAGAATTATCTAGCTCAAAACGTCAGTAGTGCCCTGCTCTAAAGCAATCTGTCATCTAAAATATCCAGGCATGTTCCTGACTAGATTGGGAATAAAACTGAAAGCATGACCCAATAAACTTGTTACATTCTGGCATTCTCTTCTTGACCATGGTTCGAGGGAAATGCATTATGTACTTTTTGCCTAGGACACTGGAAGCCTTTCTACCAGGAGCTGGGAAATCTCACGGCACCCATCTTCAGCAATAGCAGCATCAACTGCAGAATATGAGGACCCAGCTTTGTCAATATTGATCTGTTTAAGGCAGCCTGGCTCCACTTGCATGATCATCTCCTCTCTCCACCAGATGGCTTTCAACTATCAACCAAGCTCTAACGTTATCTGTGTTGGACAGGGCAAAATTACCAACAGAGCACAGATTAGCCACAAAGAATATAGCCATCCTGTAATGAATATGCCTTAGAAGAAAATGACTGACTCTTGGTGTTTGAGTGAGGAAGTAGGTGGATAGGGTACCTATTCACTTGATTTGTGTGGCAAGGGATGTAATTTTTATGATTTATTTAAGGCAGAAACTTTCACATCCTTTTTAATAAAGCAGAATGTACAATGAAGAAAATGTATTTTTATGAGGGTACTTTGGGAGTCGGTTCGCATTTCTTTTATTTTTCTATCAGAGCTTTTGCAAGTTTCTCTTTGATGTTTCCATAAATCAATAGTTGATTTATGAAATACAGATTCTGCATACTCTGTAAAGTCACAAAAAGCTTCTATAAGGTAATTATAATAGATTAATGTAAACATAACTTCAATATCCTCAAAATCTGCATGTTTTAAATGGTAATTTTTAAGTGTAAATATCTCTAAGCTTGTATATATCAAATAAGTTGTAAGCTTTTGTATAGAAATAGTAATTCATCTGCATATTCCACTCCATGTACTGATGCAATATATAATCCCTACATAAATCCATTTAAATAGTGCCAAAAAACCCTGTGCAAACAAAATTAAAATAGCAATGTGAAAACCTCAGCTTCTGCCTGTCCCAATAACTGCTTTTAATATATACTAAAATAATATGGGTTTGATAAAATTAGTGTTTGTAATAATGTATTATTATACCATATATATTTTCTTCTCAAGTTATCACACGTTTAAAAATTAAAATTAGGCAGAATAAAACTATTTGGTAGCAGTGTATCAAACTTCTTCAAATCTCTTTAAACCTACGCTGTTAAAAATATAACAGTGTATAAAAAGAGCCAACAAGACATATTTTGCAAAGTTTCCAAAGATAGATTCTATCTAACACTGAATATAATAGTCATGCACATTAGTATTAATCTACTACCTCAAGGCTTAAAAGAAGTTGGGCATTATATGTCTAATACCACAGAAAAATGAGCGAATTTACCTGACCATTTGGATCACCATCAACCACTGTCCTGTTATTATATCAAAAACAAACAAACAAACAATAGCAATTCTTAATAACCCCTAAAGGTTTTCCAAGTTTATGCTTGACCATTAGGAGCACATAATCCTACAGAAATAAATGTGAATTTGTTTTGGCATTTTTTAAGTTATTTTTTTAAAGATTTTATTTATTTATTCATGAGAGAGAGAGAGAGAGGCAGAGGGAGAGGGAAAGGGAGAAGCAGGCTCCCCATGGAGCAGGGAGCCCAACCCAGGCCTTGATCCCAGGACCCTAAGATCAAGACCTGAGCCGAAGGAGACGCTTAACCGACAGCCACCCAGGTGCCCTATATTGGCATTTTCTTATGCAGCCTCCCAGTAAAAGTCATTAGCAGATGTTCTGCTCTCACCTAACTGGTAGGTGATATTGTCCTGCCTTTTGTGTCACCGGCAGTGAGATCTCATTAAGCATTCACTCTGTGGAGAACAATATAAGTGCCAGGAATTCAGAATTGGAGCTGGTTATGCAAATTTATGTCCTGGCCATCTATTCCCATTCTAGATCCCTTCTCTGCACTCTCTCATCCAATCTCTTCTCTTGGCTTTCATCACTACGAGTAAATGGGAGAAGAAAGTTTGCCTACTCTGGGCATGGTGCTTTTCCTGTTGGCAGGGGAGATGGCATTCTCTCGTTTCCCCTTCCTCTTAATTTACATCCATTTCTTCTTCCCTCTCTCACCTACCACTGTCAATCTCTATAATTTGCTTTTTATCTTTATCCTCCTCTCAATACACTCAGCCTTATTGTGTCAAGATAACGTCTACAATAAATTTAAAATGTTATAAAACTTTCTTGAAAATGAGTAAAGGTGGGGCGCCTGGGTGGCTCAGTTGTTTAAGTGTCTGCCTTTGGCTCAGATCATGATCCCAGAGTCCTGGGATTGAGACACACATTGTCGGGCTCTCTGCTCAGTGGGAGCCTGCTTCTCCCTCTCCCTGCTGCTCCCCCTGCTTGTGCTCTCTCTCTCTCTCTCATGTCAAATAAATAAATAAAATCTTTAAAAAAAGAAAAAAAATGAGTAAAGGAATCCTCATTTAAAATGGAGTCCGGGAGCCCACTCATTGATAACATAACCAGAAGGAAGAAGGAAGAAGTTCTTCTTTTGCTTTTAAGAAAAAGAAAGAAGATCTCTCCCTGCCCTAGCAACAATGCACTAACCACGGCTTGCTGCCAATGAGAAATACCCATAACCTTGAAATCTTGTTCTTCTCCAATGAACCTTTTTTCAAAACAATCCTCCCCAATTTCCTCCTAAACCTTAACAAAAGCTGACCCTCCCTTTGTCTCTTCAGACTTGCCTCTAGTTTTTTCATAGTTTGCTTGTCCTGAATTGCAGTTCTTCTGCTATGCACCAATAAACTCATTTCACTAATAAAATAAATGGCTCTTTTATTTTTATGGTTGACACTTTCAGAAGGCTTAGCTTCAAGTAAATTTTTTGTTTGTTTTTGTTTTTTTACCTTGCAAGGAGAAAAATGCTAAAAATTTGACTACTTGCTTGAAATGGGAAGGGAGGAGAGGAAATGGGAGGGAGAAAAGTTATAGAGTAAACAAATATATCTACTTGTATTTCATTTTCCTTAAACAAAGGAACTTAGAAATCCCCATAGTGGAGGGAGAAAGAGAGCATATATGAAATTGAGGTATATAACTTCTTTCGTGACTTTATTATTTCTTTCAATTTTCCCGTAAAAAGACATCTTACTTGCAGTAGATATTTTTGGGATTAAAACTTTAATTAAGAAAGAAGTATTAGGAAATATAGCTTCAAATTAGGAGTGCTGCATTTTAAAAATTTATATCCTTTAAGAAAAGAAGTTCTTTACTAAAATAAACTACCATCCTTTATCAACAAAGATAATAATTCTTTAATGGAGTTTAATAATAGCAGATAAAAAATGATGCTTACATATCACCCACCCTACCCTCCAATTAAAGTAACATTAGCAGTACAGAAAGTTTTATATAATTTTTTAAAAAGCACACTTATACTTGATATGTCACATTTTTGTTTTCAATCCTAGACTCTTAGCTAACATATATACTGAGTTATATATTATATGTAACCTAAGGGTTCAGGGAGCTTTTAGTTTCTGACATTTTCATTATAACAGCTTGAAAAAATATTTTGTTAAAATCTGTGATCTCCAGAATGAAGATTCTCTTAACGTTGCCAGAGAAACAAACAAAACCAATAAAAATAGTCTTTGAATCTTTGTAAGGTTTTCCTTTAGTCATAAAATAATGGGATTTGTAGTTCCTGGAAATGGTTCAGAGGTCATCCTGATATAAACTTTTAGAATTAACAGAGAGAGAAAACAATACTCCAGCTATAAAACAAGGTACCATAACGGTAAATCCTTGTTGACCGTTTCTGTTACTAATATTTTGCAAATGACATCTGGGAAAATGGCGCTTAAAATCCCTCTTTCAGCTACACTATCATATTAAACTGTGTTTGTAAGCTGTTGGGCCATCATTGCACTTGGGATTAACGTAGATTCTTTGGCTTTTCTTTCCCATCATCACTCTGATATAAAATAAGATGGTGACAAAAATTAGATATTGGTAATGTAAAGCAAGTTCCAAGTTGGGTTAGGATAAAAGCTTTAATAAATCCTTTGAAGTTTAGTACATTGTACATAGTACAAAACAAAAACAAAAAGCCCTTCAAGCTCTTTCTAGTCTTCTTAATAAATATTATCATTTGGGATTTGGAATTGGGAAGTAGAAGAGCCAGTTTTAAGGGAAAGTGACATAGTTAATCTTATAATAAAACCAGGCATTTGGATGTGTTTTTGGACATTATAGAACTGAGTGAAATGTTCAAATTTTCTCTTTGAAAATTACTACTTATCACCTATGCCAAGTGTCTATCTTTATAGGTGCCAATTGCATTGGGGATTATTTGTCTTGGTAAATAAGAATGGTGCAGACTTCAGAGGCTAAGTGCTGGATTTCATTATTTCTTCCACAGTAAGTCAAATTATGTGTAATAAGTGGTAATTTTGCTAATGCATAAAAAATGTTAAAAAAAACAAACCATAGTTTGTGGGATTTTATTTGTCTTCTTTTGTTTCTTTGTTTTGTTTTTGATCCTTTCTTTATCATAAACCTGTTTAGTGGAATAGTAACCACGGTCCCACACACCAACTTTAGAACAATCCAGTATTCATTTGAATCCAAAAACTGACACTATTTTTCCTTAAGTATACTCATTTGTTTTGGATGAATCAATCTGCTCAGATTTCTCCTCTCCACCTGCCCTTCCTAAGATAGGTTTTGTGTACCCGGCATAATGTTTCATGTCCTTGTAGTGGTGTCAGGAAACAAGAGCAGTGAATCCTAATGATTTTCTCTGCATCATTTCTGGTCTCTGCTGAACAGTGGCTGGTCCATTCTGCTCCCTGTACTGCTGACCACTGAAGTGTAACTGATCCCTTTGGCTCAATGAACGTTGTGAAGATATTCAACTTATGGTGTGTGGTTCCAAACACATGCCACTCTCATCCCAACCCAGGTCTCTGCTGGTCCACTGAATGCCTTTTTCAGAGAAAGGAAATTTCTGAACCCTCTGAAGCTACTGAGGGGCTGAGGACTACCTCAGGCTTATCTTTCTAACTACTCCCATCTCTCAGTGCCGTGTGAGTTCTCACTGTCTGATCATGTGACACATGCCAGTCTTACCCCAAGCTTTCTCAAACTTCTTAACAATTTTGTCACCGGCCACTCCCTCCTGACATTCTCAAGATCTACTCTCTCCAAATAAGCATTTCTAAAGGGAAAATATAAGGACATGAATGTCTAAACTTACCACAACATTTGAATATATTATTCTCTTTCCTGCTGTCACTGGGGTCTTCATGGATAGCTAGCTCACCTACATTCTTTTGAATAACAGAACTTTCAAACTTTATTGTCCTTCTCTCTGAAATGATGTTTACTCTGTCTCTTTTCTTGAGGCCTACTGGCAGGTAAGAATAGAGAAGGATAAACTGGCTTACAGATAAGAGATTATAAAGTAAGGAGTATTTAAAAACATATGTTTCACATGGATCACTTTTCTTTTTCTGTATCTGCAAATAAATGTCCATATATATGCTTTTAAAAGAGTAGGTCATTAGTATGTTATTGTAATAATACTAAAACACTTATCTATTATTATCTTTTTAAAAACTTTTTCTGTCAAATAAGCATAGTACAGGAATGATCATGAATGATCTGGGTAAGTGAAAAACAAAGTGAAGGAATAATTTAAGAGTAATATTGTACTGTTAACAAGGTAGGGTGTCCAGGGCGCCTGGGTGGCTCAGTTGGTTAAGCGACTGCCTTCAGCTCAGGTCATGATCCTGGAGTCCCGGGATCAAGTCCCGCATCGGGCTCCCTGCTCGGCAGGGAGTCTGCTTCTCCCTCTGACTCTCCTCCCTCTCATGCTCTCTGTCTCTCATTCTCTCTCTCTCAAATAAATAAAATAAAATAAAATAAAATAAAATAAAATAAATTAAAAAAAAAAACCAGGTAGGGTGTCCAATATCTATCGATACTATATATGGAGTTATGCCATTCTTTTGAATCTCAACATTAATATTCTTTTTTTTTTAAAGATTTTATTTATTTATATGACAGAGAGAGACAGCGAGAACAGGAACACAAGCAGGGGGAGTGGGAGAGGGAGAAGCAGGCCCCCCGCTGAGCAGGGAGCCCGATGTGGGACTCGATCCCAGGACCCTGGGATCATGACCTGAGCCGAAGGCAGACGCTTAACGACTGCGCCACCCAGGCGCCCTCAACATTAATATTCTTAAAGTTTTTATTCCAACAATCTGTAACTCAAGAATGGACTCATTCTCTATGGCTTATCAGCTGACATCCTAAAAACATTGGGCATGCCATTATGAGTCCATTACTTCTTGTTTATTGTCTGATGAGTTTCTATATATTTGTCTTTTATTAAAAAGATAGAATTATTGGTTATTAGAATATACATAAGTTCCACTTTAGTTGATAGTAGCTAATAGCTTTCAATTGTGATTCCAAAAAATCACATTTCCACCATGAATGTAGGAGAATGAAGGAAGCATGGGAGAGATTTTTATGATGATTTGGATTCATGATTTTCCTTTACAGTGGAATTCATTTCTAAGGATAGAGACCAACAATTGTGTAAATTATGCACTCATATATGAGAGAACTTAAAAAGTCAAGGAAGCTTGAATTCAGTGTAGTATTTCTCATAACATTTCTCTATTGCATCATATGGCAAAATAGTTTAATTCCTTTCACTGGCCTTTAATGAAAGCAAAATAAAAATTATTTTCTCTTGAGAGTCTAATACATATTAATATGTAGTTATATTTATTATATACATGTTCTAAAGTAATCCCTGATAAAAATTGAAACTAGCATATTTGCCTTACAAATGATAACAAGGATAAACATGATAGACATATATCATGTACTGAAGATAAGAGAGAAAAAAAAAAAGAAAAGCATAAAAAATAGAAATTGTTAAAGACATTGAAGCCAAACCTAGGGTAATAATTACAGTGATGATAGAAAATAGCCCTTTTTTTTTTTTTCTATTCAAAGTAAGTCTTACACTGGAATGTAGAGGGCATGTGATACATAGTGAGAAAGTAAGAACATTGCCTTCAGTGTTCTAAGTTTAAAGATGAGTGTGCTTATTTTCTTTGGACAAGTATTTAGTCAAAATGAGCTTAGCTACAGATGAAATATAAAAATGAAAAATAAATTAAGTCCCCAACATGAGACCTAACACAACATTCTGATTTGCAGTGACTTACTTGGGATTCAAAAATAGAGGATTAGGAGGGGGTGGAGCAAGTTGGCAGAGGACCTAAATTTCATCTGGTTCCAGGAATTCAGCTAGGTAGTTATCAAACCATTCTGAACACCTACAAACACAACAGGAGATCGAAGAAAAGAATAGCAGCAATTCTATGAACAAAAAAGCAACCACTTTCTGGAAGGTAGGATGTGCAGAGAAGTGAATCTAAGGTGATATTCGGGAAGATAGACCATTGGGGCGGTAGAGCCTCCATCAGTCGGCTACTGGCAAGTGATAGAGCAGCAGAGCACAAAATTGGAACTTTTAGAAGACTGCTCCTCTGAGGGACGTTGCTCCAGTGGCTAAGTGGGGGGTGGAACCCTCGCTGGGACAGTGTGGTCTCAGGACCCTTGGGTCACAGAAAGACTGAGGGTGCCTGAGTGTGGCAGAGCTCCCAGGTATTGGAGCGGGGAACCTGGCTGCAAAGATGGAGCCGAGGAGTGGGCTCTCAGCTCGGGGTTGCCATAAACCATGATCCCAGGCACAGTCAAGCCACTACTCTTCAAGCAGGGCCCCAAAAAGCAGCAAATCTGGGGAGATTATTTAGCCTGGCTCCTGGCAAGGGTGATGCAATTCTGCCTCAAGCAAAGACATTTGCTGCAACAGGCCCCTCCCCCAGAAAATCAGCAAGAACATCCCACCATGACCAAGTTTACTGATCAATGAGAACTGCAAAACTCCAGCGCTAGGGGAACACAGCACATAGAATTCATGGCTTTTTCCCCATGATTCTTTAGGCTTTCAAAGTTAATTTTTTAAATTTTTTTCTTTTTCTATTTTTTAAAATTTTTCTTCTTTCCTTTTTCAACCAACATCTTATAAATTCGTTTTTAAAATTTTTTTTAATTTTCATTTTTATAGTCATATTCTATCCCTTCATCGTATTTACCCTTATTTTTGTACATATATAAGTTTTACTTTCTTTAAGATTTTGGGATACAGTTTCCTCTAACAGACCAAAATACACCCAAAATCTAGTGTGTGGTTCTGTTCTATTCACCAGCCTGATCATATGTTTTTTGTTTGTTTGTTTGTTTTTTTGAGTCTCTTCTGATTTGTTTAGTGTATGTTTTTCTGGAGTTGTTGTTACCCTTTTAGCATTTTGTTCTCCCATTCATCTATTCTCCTCTGGACAAAATGACAAGAAGAAAAAACTCACCTCAAAAAAAACGAACAAGAGGCAGTACCGACTGCCAGGGACTTAATCAGTACAGCATTAGTAAGATGTCAGAACTAGAGTTCAGAATGATGATTATAAAGATACTATCTGGGCTTCAAAAAAGCATAGAAAATACTAGAGAATCCCTTTCTAGAGAAATAAAAGAACTAAAATCTAAGTCTAAATCAAAAAGGCTATTAATGAGGTGCAATAAAAAAAATGGAGGCTCTAACTGCTAGGATAAATGAGGCAGAAGAGAGAATTAGTGATATAGAAGACCAAATGATGCAGAATAAAGAAGCTGAGAAAAAAAAGAGATAAACAACTACTGGATCACAAGGGCAGAATTCGAGAGATAAGTGATACCATAAGATGAAACAATAATAAAATAATTGGGATCCCAGAAGAAAAATAGAGAGAGGGGCAGAAGATATATTGGAGCAAATTATAGCAGAGAACTTCCCTAATTTGGGGAGGGAAACAGGCATCAAAATCCAGGCAGCCCAGAGAACCCCCCTCAAAATCAATAGAAATAGGTCAACACCCCAAAATCTAATAGTAAAACTCACAAGTCTCAGAGACATAGAGAAAATCCTGAAAGCAGCTTGGGACAAGAGGTCTGTAACCTACATGGTAGAAACATTAGATTGGCAGCAGACCTATCCACAGAGACCTGGCAGGCCTGATATATTCAGAGCACTAAATAAGAAAAATATGCAGCCAAGAATTTATATCCAGCCAGGCTTCACTGAAAATAGGAGGAGAGATAAAAATCTTCCAGGACAAACAAAAACTAAAAGAATTTGCAAAGACCAAACCAGCCCTACAAGAAATATTGAAAGGGGTCCTCTAAGCAAAAGACAGCCTAAAAGTAAAATAGTAAAATAGACCAGAAAGGAATAGAGACAATATACAGTAATAGCCACCTTATAGGCAATGCAATGGCACTAAATTCATATCTTTCAATAGTTACCCTGAATGTAAATGGGCTAAATGCCCCAATCAAAAGACACAGTCTATCAGAGTGGATAAAAAAACAAGACCCATCGATATGCTGTCTGCAAGAGACTCATTTTAGACACAAAGACACCCCCAGATTGAAATTGAGAGGATGGAAAACAATTTACCATGCCAATGGACACCAAAAGAAAGCTGGGGTGGCAATCCTTATATCAGACAAATTAGATTTTAAACCAAAGACTGTAATAAGAGATGAGGAAGGACACTATATCATACTTAAAAGGTCTATCCAACAAGAAGATCTAACAATTTTAAATATCTATGCACCTAACATGGGAGTAGTCAATTATATAAGCCAATTAACAAAATCAAAGAAACACATTGACAATAATACAATAATAGTAGGGGATTTTAACACCCCCCTCACTGAAATGGACAGATCATCTAAGCAAAAGATCAACAAGGAAATAAAAGCTTTAAATGATACACTGGACCAGATGGACTTCACAGATATATTCAGAACATTCCATCCCAAAGCAACAGAATACACGTTCTTCTCTAGTGCACATGGAACATTCTCCAGAATAGATCACATCCTAGGTCACAAATCAGGTCTCAACAGGAACCAAAAGATTCCCTGCATATTTTTGAACCACAGTGCTTAGAAACTAGAACTCAATCACAAGAGGAAAGTCAGAAAGAACTCAAATACATGGAGGCTAAAGAGCATCCTACTAAAGAATGAATGGGTCAACCAGGAAATTAAAGAAGAATTAAAAGAATTCATGGAAACAAATGAAAATGAAAACACAACTGTTCAAAAATCTTTGGGATGCAGCAAAGGCAGTTCTAAGAGGAAAATATATAGCAATACAAGCCTTTTGCAAGAAACAAGAAAGGTCTCAAATACACAACCTAACCCTACACCTAAAGGAGCTAGAGAAAGAACAGCAAATGAATCCTAAACCCAGCAGAAGAAGAGAAATAATAAAGATCAGAGCAGAAATCAATGAAATCGAAACCAAAAGAACAGTAGAACAGATCAATGAAACTAGGAGGTGGTTCTTTGAAAGAATTAATAAGATTGATAAACCCATGGCCAGACTTATCAAAAAGAAAAGAGAAACGACCCAAATAAATAAAATTATGAATGATAGAGGAGAGATCACAACCAACACCAAAGAAACACAAACAATTATAAGAACATATTAGGAGCAACTATATGCCAGCAAATTAGACAATCTGGAAGAAATGGATGCTTTCCTAGAGATGTATAAACTACCAAAACTGAACCAGGAAGAAATAGAACACCTGAACAGACCCATAACCAGTAAGGAAATTGAAGCAGTAATCAAAAATCTCCCAACAAACAAGAGCACAGAGCCAAATGGCTTCTCAGGGGAATTCTACCAAACATTTAAAGAAGAATTAATATCTATTCTTCTGAAACTGTTCCAAAAAATAGAAATATAAGGAAAACTTCCAAACTCATTTTATGAGGCCAGCATTACCTTGACCCCCAAACCAGACAAAGACCCCATCAAAAGGGAGAACTACAGGCCAATATCCCTGATGAACATGGATGCAAAAATTTTCACCAAAATACTAGCCAATAGGATCCAACAGTATATTAAAAGGATTAATCACCACGACCAAGTGGGATTTATTCCTGGGTTGCAAGGGTGGTTCAACATTCACAAATCAATCAATGTGATACAATACATTAATAAAAGAAAGAACAAGAACCATATGATCCTCTCAATAGATGCAGAAAAAGCATTTAACAAAGTACAACATGCTTTCTTGATCAAAACTCTTCAGAGTATAGGGATAGAGGGTACATACCTCAATATCTTAAAAGCCATCTATGCAAAACCTACAGCGAATATCATCATCAATGGGGAAAAACTGAGAGATTTCCCCCTAAGGTCAGGAACACAGCAGGGATGTCCACTATCACCACTGCTATTCAACATAGTACTAGAAGTCCTAGCCTCAGCAATCAGACAACAAAAAGAAATAAAAGGCTAAAGGCATCTGTATTGGCAAAGAAGTGAAACTCTCACTGTTTGCAGATGATATGATACTTTATGTGGGAAATCCAAAAGCCTGCACCCCAGAACTGCTAGAACCCATACAGGAATTCAGTAACATGGAAGGATATAAAATCAATGCACAGAAGTCAGTTGCATTTCTATACACCAACAACAAGACAGAAGAAAGAGAAATTAAGGAGTCAATCCCATTTACAATTGCACCCAAAACCATAAGATACCTAGGAATAAGTCTAACCAAAGAGGTAAAGTATCTGTACTCAGAAAACTATAGAATACTCATGAAAGAAATTGAGGAAGACACACAGAAATGGAAAAATGTTCCATGCTCATGGATTGGAAGAACAGTTATTGTGAAAATGTCTGTGCTACCTAGAGCAATCTACACATTTAATGCAATCCCTATCAAAATACCATCCACTTTTTTCAAAGAAATGGAACAAATAATCGTAAAATTTGTGTGGAACCAGGAAAGACCCCAAATAGCCAGAGGAATGTTGAAAAAGAAAAGCAAAACTGTTGGTATCACAATTCTGGACTTCCAGCTCTATTACAAAGCTGTACTCATCAAGACAGTATGGTACTGGCACAAAAACAGACACATAGATCAATGGAACAGGATAGAGAGCCCAGAAATGGACCCTCAACTCTATGGTCAACTAATCTTTGACAAAGCAGTAAAGAATGTCTAATGGAAAAAAGACAGTCTCTCCAACAAATGATGTTGGGAAAATTGGACAGCCACATACAGAAGAATGAAATTGGACCATTTCCTTACACCATATACAAAAATAGACTCAGGGGCACCTGGGTGGCTCAGTTGGTTAAGCGACTGCCTTTGGCTCAGGTCATGATCCTGGAGTCCCAGGATTGAGTCCCGCATCGGGCTCCCTGCTCAGCAGGGAGTCTGCTTCTTCTTCTGACCCTCCCCCCTCTCATGCTCTCTCTCTCTCTCATTCTCTCTCTCAAATAAATAAATAAAATCTTAAAAAAAAAATAGACTCAGAATGGATGGAAGACCTAAATGTGAGATGGGAATCCATCAAAATCCTTGAGGAGAACACAGGCAGCAACCTCTTTGATCTCAGCCGCAGCAACTTCTTCCTAGACACATCACGTAAGACAAGGGAAACAAAGGCAAAAATGAACTGTTAGGACTTCATCAAGATAAAAAGCTTTTGCACAGCAAAGGAAACAGTTGACAAAACTAAAAGACAACCGACAGAATGGGAGAAGATATTTGCAAATGACATATCAGATAAAGGGCTAGTATCCAAAATCTATAATGAACTTATCAGACTCAACACCCAGAGAACAAATAATCCAACCAAGAAATGGGCAGAAGACATGAACAGACATTTCTGCAAAGAAGACATACAAATAGCCAACAGACACATGAAAAAGTGCTCAACATCCCTCAGCATCAGGGAAATACAAATCAATACTTCAGTGAGATACCACCTCACACCAGTCAGAATGGCTAAAATTAACAAGTCAGGAAACGACAGATGTTGGCGAGTATGCGGAGAAAGGGGAACCCTCCTACACTGTTGGTGGGAATGCAAGCTGGTGTAGCCACTCTGGAAAACAGTATGGAGGTTCCTCAAAAAGTTGAAAATAGAGTTACCGTATGACCCAGCAATTGCACTATTGATTATGTACCCCATAGATACAAATGTAGTGATCCGAAGGGGCACATGCACAGCAATGTCCACAATAGCCAAACTATGGAATAGAGCCTAGATGTCCATCAACAGATGGCATCATATATATATATATATATATATATATATATATACCTATATATATATATGATGGAATATTATGCAGCCATCAAAAAAAATGAAATCTTGCCATTTGCAACAACATGGATGGAACTAGAGGGTATTATGCTAAGCGAAATAAGTCAATCAGAGAAAGACAAGTATCATGTGACCTCACTGATGTGAAGAATTTGAGAAACATGACAGAGGATCATGGGGGAAGGGTGAGAAAAATGAAACAAGAGGAAACCAGAGAGGGAGACAAACCATAAGACACTCACTCTTAATCTCAGGAAACAACCTGAGATTTGCTG
Source organism: Neomonachus schauinslandi (assembly GCF_002201575.2). Taxonomy (NCBI): domain Eukaryota; kingdom Metazoa; phylum Chordata; class Mammalia; order Carnivora; family Phocidae; genus Neomonachus; species Neomonachus schauinslandi. The sequence goes on along the minus strand of NC_058409.1, from coordinate 75,983,165 downwards.
GAGTGGAGGGTGATGGGAGGGATGGGGTGGCTGGGTGATGGACATTGGGGAGGTTATGTACTATGGTGAACGCTGTGAATTGTGTAAGACTGATGAATTACAGACCTGTACCTCTGAAACAGATCATACATGTTAATAAAAAAAATAGGGGATTAAAAAAAAAGTTATCAGGTTAATTACCTTAATACTTAATTTTCTTTGAGTGCAGACACCTAACTACTATTCATCATACTACTTACATAATCCGTTTTGGTAATTTATAGTAGCTACCCTCTATGGGAATATCTAATAGGTATGGTATTGGACCTGTATATATTATAATAATCAATGCTTACATTAAAAATATTAAAATAATTTAGAATTATTTTGCAAATGATGAAATTGAGTTTCAGAATGAAAAAAGAACGTCCTCAGGTTAATCTGAGTTAGGAAGTGGCCAAAAAGGATGAAAAACAGGGTCTATCCGACCTTACTGCTGGTCTAACTCACCTAAAATAAAGAATTTCTTCAGTACCTGTTCTGCACCTGTTATTTATTTTTGCCAAAAACATGGATATGGTTAAACATAAACAGGAGAGGTCATTTAATTATAGCAACCCCCTCCTTCTTTTCTATTATATTGCTAGATATATGTTCTGCTTGATATCTATAATATCTGCCTAGATAGTGTTTTATAAATGGGGCTATTTAGTAAGTTATATAGTTTGGGTTGTTGCTCAGGAAATATTTACACCCCACCCACCCTGCCCCCATGTGAGTGGAGTACACTTTCCCATCTCACTGACATTGAGATTGGCCAAGGAATTTTCATTGATCATGGGTTATTTGCAATTGTGATATGAACAGAAGTTTGAAATGTGCTTTGCAGTTGCACTTGGTCATGTGTATTCCTGCTTTTCTGTGAGAAAAATGTCTCAGTTACCTACTGGTCCAAGGAGAATGAGACATATAGATCCTGTGACTTTTCTCTTTTCATCTGTTGAAGTAGTAAATTAAATTGATTGCTTTCCTAATTAAACTACTCTTGTACATCTATAATGCCTATAGAGGTATGAGAAATTATCCATTTTATATATTGCTGGCTTTTATTTTCTAATATTTTGTTGAAGATCTTTGCCTCTATTTTCATTACGGATACTGCTCTGTATTTTTATAATTTTTTTGTGTTATTTTGGTGTCAGGGTATTGCTGGCCTTTTTAAAACAAGATGGCAAGTTCACCCTCCTTTTTTATTGTCCATATGAATTTTTTGTAGAATTTTAATACTTCTTCTTTAAATGGTTGATAGAATTTGCCAGTGAAGCCTTCTGGATTTGGAGTTTTCTTTGTGAGATGGTTTTATATATGAAGTTGAGATGCTTAAGAGGTATACGTCTCCCCAGGTTGTCTATTGCCCTTGAGTGAACCGTAGTAGTTTGTCCTTTGAAGATACCTGTCTTTTATCTAAGTAGTGGAATTTATGGGCATAAAGTTATTTATAGTATTCTTAAAATTATTCTCATTTTTCGGGTTTCTTAAGAAAGTATCATAGCTCATTGATTCAAGGTCTTTACTATTTTTTTATGTTACAAATTTTTCTGTAAGTGTTGTTTATCTGCATCCCACAAATTTTGATATTATGTGCTTTATTCTTTATTCAGGTCAGCATATTTCATATTTTTCTGATTTATCTTTTCATCCATGAGTTTAGACTGTGTTTGTACATCTTAATTTCCAAATTATGTGGTGATATTCCAGATATATTTCTGTTTCTAAATTCTAGTTTGATTCCACTGTGGTCAGAAAATATAATTTGTGTAACTTGAATTCTTTTAAATTGGTTGAGATTTGTTTCTTTGCTAAGAATATAGTCCATCTTATTGGGGAGGGTATGTGCTATGGTGAACGCTGTGAATTGTGCAGGACTGTTGAATCACAGATCTGTACCTCTGAAACAAATAATACATTATATGTTAAAAAAAAAAAAAGAAGAAGAAGATAGCAGGAAGGGAAGAATGAAGCGGGGGAAATTGGAGGGGGGATGAACCATGAGAGATGATGGACTCTGAAAAACAAACTGAGGGTTCTAGAGGGGAGGGGTGTGCAAGGATGGGTTAACCTGGTGATGGGTATTAAAGAGGGCAGGTTCTGCATGGAGCACTGGGTGTTATACGCAAATTATGAATTATGGAACACTACATCAAAAACTAATGATGTAATGTATGGTGATTAACATAACACAATAAAAAAATCATTAAAAAAAAGAATATAGTCTATCTTGGTAAATATTCCATTTGAAAAGGATGTGCATTTTGCTGTTGGGATAAAGAAGGTTCTACAATTGTCTACTAAAATATGACTAGCATATCTGAAAACCCGAACTTTCAATTTTACTTAATTCATTTACTAACTAAATTCATTTAACTAATTAAGTGAATTATTTTAATGTAATTTAAAAATCTACCAATTAATTTTTAAATAAATTTGATTTAAAATAAATCCAATTTGGGCGCCTGGGTGGCTCAGTTGGTTAAGCGACTGCCTTCGGCTCAGGTCATGATGCTGGAGTCCCGGGATCGAGTCCCACATCGGGCTCCCTGCTCAGTGGGGGGTCTGCTTCCGCCTCTGCCCTCTTCCCTCTCATGCTGTCTCTCATTCTCTCTCTCTCAAATAAATAAATAAAATCTTTAAAAAAATCCAATTTAATTTACTACACAAAATTTGATGGCTCAAAGCTATAACAACAACCACCATTTCTTATCTCTCATTATTCTGTGGGTTTCCTGGGCTCAGCTGGGTGAGGCTTCTGCTCTACGTGCTTCTTTTACCTTGGGCCACAGTCATCTGCAAGCTCTAGTGAGTGGGGATTTCCAATGAGGCCTACTTACAAGGCTGGCAGTTGATGCTGACCCTGCTCTCAGATTTCGGTTTGGGTTGTCAGTCGGTATGCTTTGGTTCTCCTCCAGGTGGGCTCTCCACATGACTTGGAATTCTCACTACATGTGTGAATTCCAAAAAAAGGAACCTTCCAAAAATTAAAGGTGGAAGCTTCTGAGCTATTGCAGCCCATCTTCAAAAGTTACAAAATGTCATTTCTGCCACATTATATTGATGAAAACAATTCACAGGATAAACTCAGATTCTAGGAGAGTGGAAATAGACTCAACTCTCAATAAGAGCAATAGTAAAGACTTTGCATCCATTTTCAAGGTTCTCCATAAATTTTCTTCCCATAAATTTTTCCCTGCAAAACAAAAATTGGTCAGTTGTAGTCAAGAGAACTTCTCTTTTAAGCAGGAAGTTCAAAAAGTCATGGATACTTAATGTTATTATATTTTGGCAATGCTAACATGTGAATTTTTTGATAAATCAAGAAACATCTTATGATTGAGAATATTTAACACTTATAATTGGCAGCATATTTTTTTTCTTTATAAGAGGATACAGTTTAACTAGTGATGTAGATTTGATAAAATATCACAATTTGGAGATTGTGGGTAACTACTTAGTATCAGTTATGCTCTTTTCAACCTATGAAAGCTTAAGATTTCACTTTATTCTATGCCCAGTATTATTACACTTAAGTGTGAGTATTGAGTCTGCTATAATAATACCTTAGACAGATGGAAAATGAATCTATGAGCAGGCCAACCATGTATGTCAGGGGTTAATCAGAATAGGCTAGGCTATACTGCCTCAAGCAATCCCCAAATGTGTGGCTTAGTACAATGAAAGGTATCTTTCTCACATACTACAAGAGCAATGCAGGTTTGTAGGGAGCTTTGTTTTAGGCAGTCATACAGGGACTCATGCTGATCAAACAGTTCGGATCTCAGAATGTCATCATATGTGCATATGACCTTCCATTATCACAGCAAGAAAACAGACAGTTTGATAAATCAGGTACTGGCTTTTTTTTTTTTTTTCTTTCAGCTGGTCCTAAATTTCTCTTGTATGGTATACTCATCCTAATAAAGAAACATAGCTCCACACAAATTGAAAGGGAGTTTGGTATTTGGGGAAACAGAGGGAATATTGGGTGTGCATCTTTCCACATTGGCTGACATTGCTTCTATCCAGTGTGATTTAAGAAGACGTTAGGAATTCCCACGTTGAAAAAATATTACCCTGCAAGCCCATTATCTATGTTCAAATGTCCATTATTAGATTATTTATTCCAGGGGATTAAGACTGGATCTCTCATTTTAACTTAAGTATGCAATTATACACTGAATGCTGAATACTTTGAATCATTATTAACAGCTTGGTATGAATAAAGTTAGGGTTTTTTTTTCACGGATGAACTTAGTAAAATATAACTAGATAGAGTGAAATATTAGTCAAGTCAGGCTTCAGTAGTAAGTTTTATAGAGGAATTCTGGGCAATTCAGGTAAGGATATTGACACTAGGCTTCTTCGAGTGACCGAGGTACCACACTACTGGGTATGCTGAATAAGTGGTGGCAGGGTTTTAAAAGATGCCTAACTTTAATTCTATAAAATAAAGAAAAAAAAAGTAGAGAGAATCATTGGTGTTGTTCTTCTAATATTTTTAATTCTTCACCCTTGGAGCTTATGGGTGGTTTTTACTTTCTCACCTACCTATTGCTGGATAGAAGTTTGTAAACGAATTAGGGCTGATCTGTGTGCATGGGATGTGTGCAGGCACACAGCGTCCTGGTTGGAATGTTCCCATGCTTGATTTAATTTTCTGTTGTCACCATCTTTAAAGTCTTCAATTTTTTAAAATAAGAGATACCACACTTTAACTTTTCATTGATCCCCACAACTTAGGTAGCCAGTCCTATAAATAGTTCTGAGCAATTAATTGTGAGTAGAAGTGATATGTGTCCCTCCTGGGCTAGTACATTTAAAGTCATGGAAAATCTTGTCCAGTTTTCATGTTGAACAGAGTCATCAAGTGAAAATAATGGTCATGCCATATGAAGGAGAAATAACCTTGCAGTAAATTACAAATATTGACACAATTCACATCATTCCATGTGTGTTTGCCCCTAGGGAACATGCTTTCAAAACTTCTTACATCGAAAGTGGAGTCTTCTTTTCCACCCCTTGAATCTAGGCTTCCTTGTAACTTGCTTTGGGCAATAAACTGTGATGGAAATAATGCTTAATCCGAGCCCAGAGCTCAAGAGGCCATCCATGTTTTCTCCCTCTCTTGGAACTCTGACAGCTCTCATGTGAATAAGCAGGGGCTAGTTTGCTAGAGAATGAGACGATAAGCAGCAGAAATGAACCATCCCAGTTGAGATGGCAAGTATGTGTGAGAGCCATGACATATGAGTAAAGCCTACCCCCTGATGATCCACGGCTGACCACAGACACATGCATGATCCCCTCTGAGAATGGATACCTCTGCAGAACTACCCATGTGACTATTAGCTTTTGAGCTTTTTGTGTTACTTGGCAATAATAATTGATTCAGAGATTTGAAAGATGCTTGTTACCACAGCATACTGACTGAAAAACTATTTTTGAGCACTTACTATATGCTGCAGACACTATTCTAAGTTCTTTATATATTATCACATTTGAATCTTAAAACAATTATATTGTTCTATTATTATTCTCATTTTACTGATAAGTGAAGTAACAGAAAACAATTCATCCAAGGGTTGCGATACATAGTACAGCAGAATGCAAACCCTGTAATTTCACATTTTGGGCCCATTTTTGCAATCACTGCCTTATTTTGCTCAAGGTCACAGGAATTGCTAATGGAAGAGTTAGTTGTATGACAACACAGATTATTGGACATCAACATGCATGTTTCTTATTCACTAGATCTGAAGTGGGGTCTGAAAATTTGCATGTCTAACAAGCTGCTGGAATATGTTAATATTGTTGAACTGGGGACCATAGGTTGCAACTACTGCTCTTGGCTTTTGACCTTGACTGGTTAAAATGTATTATATTAAAATTCAGAGTATTTCTCTTGAAAGTTATTGTTCTTGATACTTTTTGTATTAAGTGAAACATAGTTTGATATTTTTAAGAAACATTATATTCATTTCTATTTGTCAGTTTTAAGGGAACCACAGAATTCCTACTTAAGATGGGAAGTTTTATGGCAAAATCTTAAAGCAGAACTAGTCAATCTCTGATTATTCTTTTGATTCAGAGATGCCTAGAAAAAATTGCAGTTATAGGTACAGTGAGAAGATTTAGTACTAGCATTTTTAATATTCAATTTTACCACAGTTTCAGGCTGTTTGGGTTTTTAAAAGTAGTAGTTCATGTAAATCTAGACTGCTCTGGTAATTGAAAAAAGAAAGAAAACTGCAACTTAATTTGTTTCCACAAAGGCTGTATAAAAACAGACATTCAATGCTGATGTTAACCACAGGAGGTCATGGTGAAAGATAGCCCACCAATGTTCTGATTACCACAATGAGTCTGTGTAGGCATCACTGATGAATGGTTATTATTGTGCATTCACTCACAACTGCATTGCACTCCATTATGAAAGTTTATAACGCAGTTTCATCATTATAAGTAACATGCACAGCCAGACAACCCTGGGGAAAACATAGTTAAATAGCGGATTAAAGAGGTTATTTAAGTGGAAGAAATAGTCTACTATTAATTAGAGGAATGAATATTTTCAACTGTGAAAGCCTGGGTTTTCTGCCACTTACATCTGGGGTTATGGCTATCTAGGCAACAACATCAGGGCGAGGCCAGTTTTTATAAACTGTGCATTTGAAAGACTGAGGAAAACAAATGTAGTATTTTCACCCAAATCCTCAAATTGTAGATTGGCATCCTACCCATCCTCTATGGAAATTATTGATTCCAGTGGCATCACAGCTGTTACCTTTCTTTTAAGTAAAGAACCAGCTGTCACTTTCATTGGAATCAAATTATCTGGCAAACATTGATTTTTTAAAAAGATTTTATTTATTTATTTGACAGAGAGAGACACAGCAAGAGAGGGAACACAATCAGGGGGAGTGAGAGAGGAAGAAGCAGGTTTCCCATGAAGCACGGTGCCCGATGCGGGACTCGATCCCAGGACCCTGGGATCATGACCTGAGCCGAAGGCAGACGCTTTACAACTGAGCCAGCCAGGCACCCCAAGCATCGATGTTGAATACAAAGTTAACGTGTGTCTCCCAGTCCAATTTGAGAAGCATCTGATACAGAAGGGATTTGCCTCAACACAATAAAGGCCATATATGAAAAAATGACAGCTAACATCATACTCAATAGTGAAAAACTAAAAGCTTTTCCTAAGATCAGAAACAAGACAAGGATCCCATATTTACCACTTTTTCAACATAGTACTGGAAGTCCTGGCCAGAGCAATTAGTCAAGAGAAAGAAACGAAAGGCATCCAAGTCAGAAATAAAGAAGTAAAATTATTTCTGTTTGCAGTTACATGATCATATATGTAGAAAAATCTAAAAATTTAACAAAAGATGGTAGAACTAATAAACTATTTGGTAAAGTAATAAAAATTGATTTGTAACATTAAAGAAAGTGGCATAAAAAACATACAAGGATCACTTGCATTTCTATACACTAACAATGAACTATACAAAAAGCAAAGTAAGAAAACCATCCCATTTATAAGAGCATTAAAAAAATACTTAGAAATAAACTTATCTGAGGAGGTGAAACATTTGTACACTGGAAACTATAAAACATTAATGAAAGAAAGAGTTTGTTTTAGATCTTCAAAAAAATTTAAAGAGATGTGAACTACATTTACCATATATCCTTAAGTAGGTGAGCATTCAAATGCTTTTGGAATAAACAAAATCAGGTGCCCACCTTTATGCCATTTATGGTAAGTCCATTTGCCTGCCATTTACTGAGTATGCACCAAGTGCCAGGTTTTGAACTTGGCACTTTATGGATTATCCTTTATCCTCACAATCAGCTTTAAGTTAAATATTTTCTTCCCTTATTAAGTAATTCCCAAATGGGTACTTGTAAACAAATCCTCTCATAGCACATTATCTATTCCATTACAGTTATTTGAAAACTGTGCATTTGTATTAATGGTAACTAAGTCCAAGGATCAAACTAGTAATGTTGATAATTCAATACATACATAATTATCTATTGGAGATACCTCTATATTATGTCAAAACATTAATAAAATGTAAAAAGAAAAGAACCCATGATGTAAATAGTAATTTAATAGGAGCTGCATTTGGGGCTTATTTCACCAGTCATGTGGGAGTGATTGTATAAGACAGTACTTGATTTCTACATCTACCTGCCAGATATTTCTTCACTTCTTCCTTAATAACGAAATCAGAATCTTGTTTTGTTCAATTATCTAGCCCAAAAGGACAGTAACCCTGTCCAAAATGTAGAGGTAAATATACTTTAATGAAAACTAATCATAGAAATCCCAAACCTCTCATAGATGATTAATTTAGGATGTGATACAGTTCAATAGGTTGTGAAAGAATGTCAGCTCTGAGGTTTCTTGGCAAGGTTTCTTTGATTTTTAATGATTTAATTGGAATAGACTGCATAACTCCCCTCCCAGTGGACATTGTTATATTTTTCTGTGACAAATGGAACTGCTTCTCCCATCTTGTGATAACAGGGTAGTTGGAAAGAGGACAAGACCAATGCACTGAAGATGGCAGAGAGAAAAAAGAGAATAGCCAAGGTTCTAGGTAATTTTTTTTAAACTTTTGATTTAACCATTTATAACGTTTTACTATCTCTGGTTTCCTCAGTATACAATATAAAAATTTCAACTAAATGTATTTGATTTAAGCTTTTTCCTGCCTATAGCCAAGGGCATCCTATTTGTTATAGTATGTAAGTATTAAGCATACAGAGACTCTACTGAAAGAGGAAATTGATTTGACCTATTACTTGTTCTAGGTGATCTCTCTGGGATTCTGAGACCAGCAGTACTTCATTTACCTAATAAATAATTTATCCTACCATTTAGTTCTCAAATTCAAATTACAATCATTGAAGTATATAAAATATCTCAATTAGATTCAGATTCCCCAGAATATGTATGATTTATTTCCAACAATACCTTGAAAATCCAGGTTCTTTCTTTCTGAGATTTCTCTGGCCACCATCAATATAGTTTCATATCCTAATCAAAGAAGATTCTAAAATAGTAAACAAGAATCTAAAGAATATTTTAAACTTCAGTAGACATAGAAATATCTTCAGATTTATCTGATTTCAAGTCATTTAAGGATAAATAAGAGAAAGCAATTCCAAATTCAATAAGAGAAAAACTTGCAGCAACTCAAAGTAAATGAAATTGATTTGTAACATCAAAGAAAGTGGCATAAAAAATTGAGATGTGGAAACTTACATGGCCCTTAATAATCTAGTCTTTTTTTAAACTTTTCCTCCCTTACCCCATGCAATGTATTCCCTGGTCTCTCCCTACTGTTTGCCTCAGAAAGAGAATTGCTTACCATTTTCTTATTGAAACCAGAGTTTTCACTCAGCTGAGAGATTTCTCTTCAATCCAGCACCTTCTTCTTAGAATATTCATTTACCTAATTTCAATTTGACCAGCTTCTACTGCTTCATTTCTCACATTAGATACTGTTTTCTCCTTGATGTTTTCCTGACTCACTACAACCTGTTAAGGTACTTTCCTATTTAGGGTTCACCTACTATTTTTCCCATTACGGCATTATTCTATTATATTGAATTTGACTAATAAATAAACTGTGAGCTCTAGGAGAAGAGTGTGTGTTTGATTTGTTTACCATCTTACAGCCAGCATGTAACACAGTACCTAGGTCTTAACAGAAACTTCATAAATACCTGTAGTTTGAATGAATACATAATAACTACTCCAAGTAACGATGCTGGAATTTTAGAGTTTATAGGAAGAGAAGGGATTATACATAAAAATAATGGAATTGGAAGCTTTGAGAAGAAAACAAAACAAACTCAGACTCACTGGCAGATTATTGCAATGTTTTCAGGATGCGGTATCCTACAAGGTTGTAGGTTTAGTTTTTTAAACACCAAAAGCTACTGAATACATTATTTTTAGCTTTCTAATATATATGAGATACCATGCTAGGTGCTGGTTAAATAATAATGAAGAAGATTTTGGCATCTCTGCCTTTAAGAACTTTGCAATCTATGGAATGAGTATCTGAATAATGTGTTTCTGAGTAGGACTTTTTAAAAATATTTGCAGTTACCTTCATTCCTCAGCTTCCTTTTCTCCCCTAGTTCTCCTTATTAACAATTTACCCAAGGGGTTTATATTTAGATCACAGGATAGGAGAACTTCAATATTATGTTAATCTCTGCATTGCCTATTCAGTTTGGTAAAATCTACGTGTGCTCCATCTTGAATTGTTGACTTTGTAGTAGCTTTAAAAAAAAGAGAGATAATGAAAGTGAAGAAATGTATTGGACCTTAATTAAAGGATGGTTGTAAGACCAACGTGAAGATGATCAAACTTTTAAAATAAAAACAGGTTGGTAGAAGTGGTGGAACAATAATGTAATTTAACTTCTCTTGGTGTAAATATGCTGAATGTTCTTGTAGAATTAACCCTGGCCCAGTGCTTGATTACTGTGAAAATATCGCACCTCTGTGATTTATTGATAAATAAATGCTTTGTAAGGTTGAACTAAGTTACAACTTCAGAGACTGATAAAATTTGTATTATGAATGCTAATATTTACCACAGATGAAGCAGCAAACAATAATAAAGCTGGTTAATACAAGGTGCAAGAATAAGAAATATTTCCGTATTATAAACCAAAGTTCATTTTCTTGCTAATGAGGCTTAAATCCTAATTTCACATTCGGTATAGAGACTGAGCTCGTCATGTCCATAATATTATTGGGAAGGCAGGTACTTCAATTAGGGCAAACATTAAGCAAAAACAAACAAAACAAAACACTTGTATGCTTCAGAAATTAGAGAACAAATCTAGTTTTTCCTGTTTTACAGCAAAAAATCTTTAGAATAATTTAACTAGATTATAAAGACCATTTGTAATAATAGAAATAAATGTCACTCATTATTTTGCTATTTGAAATTGCTGTTATAACTATATTTCACTTTTCAAGCTTTTACCTTTTAAAAAAGAACATTTTTTCTTGAAAATCTTTATTGTTGTCTCTCTATATATACCTATATATGTATATGTGTATCTATATACAGTTCATTCGTAGATGTACAAAGTTTAGTTTTTCCCTTGGTTTAAGATTTTATTATGCTGATTCTTGGAATGCCTATTAATTAGAACAAATACTATTTTGTATTAATGTTTTTTTACAGATTTCAGATGGTATTTCCAAGAGGAAAAATAGACAACTGCAAAAGACCCATAGGTGATCCAGGTATCAGAGTATACAGGTTAGAACTTTAACTGAAATTAGCATGTGTACCGAAATGGGGGTGGTGGAAAGACTTTGGAAGAACACATGAAACGACCGCCAAGTTTATTAGATTGCAACATGGGAAGTTCCTAGAAGAGCCTGATATGCCCTCCAGAGTTTACTGTTGCACTTGAACAAAGACACTGTTGACACCCTTTTGTTTGCTGAATTAGGAGTGTAGAAGCATGGGGGAAGAAACTACTATAGACACAAGACAGTGCCACAGTGGGGTATCTTGGACTCCTCTATTAGGTGCAGGAAGAGTATGTGGCTGCCAAATGTACACCATTGTACATAGCTGTGCTCAAGATGTCTTTAAGTAACCTGTCCTGATTTTATTATGAGCCTTCAGGAGCAGTAACTACTGCAGGCAGGAATCAAAAAGTTTAGCCTAAATATTCATAGCTCGTATCAGGAAAATATAAAGTACTGAGTTTCTTACAGGGCCTCCAAATAGTCCAACAATATTCTGATGACATTAGTTTGCATTATGTTGAAGATTGCTATGGGTTTCATTACTTTTCTTTTCTGTTATTACCTTATTTTATTTTCATGGGAATAAACATTTCCTTTCAGTACTTGTCTTGAGCAAACCTATGAAAATTATGGTGTAAAGAAAATTCCGTATGTGCGATGCACTATTCGTATATAAGGATTTGTATGTCATATTTTCATTTTCTACTTTAAAAGATTTATTTTAGAGGTGATCTTTATCACACTATTGGGAGATCAATAACCACTTCTTTAAGCAGAAAGTAAAAATTATCTATTAATTTTTTTAAAAAATTATCTTTGTATCATCACAGATCACATTACAAGTGGTGATTGCTATACCCCATTAGGAAGATACGTATATGTTAAATTGCATCAGCTCCGATGTTAGGAAGACCAAGACTGAATGTAACTTTCTATCACCTTTAATTCAAATAGTTGATAATTTATCCTGGGTAGTTGTTTAAACCTATCTTGCTCTGGGTACTGTGTATGTAATATGCAAATAAGGTTATCTCAAGATGAAATTTAACAGTGTCTTAGAAAAAGCAAACAGTACAGTGCCTGAACAGAGCGCCTAAGCAGTGCACAGGAATTCTTATTACCAGCAGTTCTTTTTCCTAAGCTGTTCAACTCTCTTCCTTATTTCTAGTTACTGAAATCCTACTTGTGGGCAAACTTAAATACTACTTCTATTTTCCCAGCTGTAAGTAATAATTTCAATTGAAACTTGAAAATAATTTAAAATTATAAATATCAAAGTAATACTTGGAAAAAGTCAACTCCTTTTTAGGTCTTTATTTCAAGGTAACATTCGGTATTCAGACTCAAATATTAAGGAAAAATAAACAGGTAACTCACATAATTACTGCATGACATACTGTTCACAGAAGGGTTATTTTTATGAAACTGATATTTTAATATTAGAAGTGGGGATTCTACTTTACATTTCATAATTTTCTTAAAGATGTTATAAAAATAATACCCCACTCTTATATACAACACACAGCTACTGAAAATCCACTGCTCAGTACTTTCATTACTTTTAAAGAAAGAGGAAAAAGGACAGTATACCATTTTGTATAACTAGGGAGTTTAATAAGTATAATAATAAAAAAATTCTCATATAAAGAACAAAATTAGCTGCACTTGCAAAAGGAGCGTAAAACACATTAAAATTTGCTAGAGTAAGTGCTTCTTCCTTTTAATGAGCTGAAGCATATTCTGTGTCTGTACAATTGGATACAATCCTATCAGGACAGGAAAGGGCTATTAAAGCTGAAGAGGCCAGAATATAGCAAAATCTTGAATAATATTAAATGCTTAATAATATCTTCATGCATATAGAGATTTGTCTTGACATTGTTAGTGGATTTCAATGAAATGAATATAATTAACATATCTGTAATTATTATTCTTATTTTTAAGAGAGAGTGCACATATTTAATATGAATTTTAATTGCATATAAAGCTTAATATTAAAAATATAATAATCATTGTTTTTATTCCTATAGGGAGATTAAATCAAACTAAACAACATAAGAATTTGGCATTGATAAATTATAAAGAAATAAATGCACAAGAAAAATGTGTCAAACATGATTTTGAAGGGTCAGAAGCAGTTTTCAACAAAGTCCCCATGTGACTAACATTTTCTTTCCTATACCGTTTACTTTAGTGTCCCTTAAGTTTATGTTAATAAGAAAAAACTGTGATCATTAAATCCATAAGCAGTTACAATCACTTGACAAAGTCAAATTTTAGCAGATAGCAACACAGGATGATTGAACAGATTCCCATAGTACCATGTGTCACTTCTCCAAAAGAGTTGTGGAATTCATAGATATGATATGCATTAATAATAAGGGACGCTGATGCGATGTTCTACCTTCTACATGAAACTGGTATTCTTGGCAGGGGTAAAATCATGTTTTTTATTTGAGGTTTTTTTTTTTTTTTCATGGAAATGGATAGCTCAGCAGACAAAAGTGAACTCAATGTTTATATCCTATTAATTAATCATAAAAAGGTCAAAAGCCAAACATAATTTTTGATTTACTAAATTACATTCTAAATAGTAAATATTTGCTTTTTCTTTATAAGTGATTTGATAAAAGCTTTTGAGGACAAGCTTTAAAATCCCAGAAATGTGTCATTATGTTGAGAAGGCATTGAATAGATTTTGAGAAGATGACAAAAATCTCTGAGTAATGGAGATTTTAGGGTTCTAAGAGTTAGAACTATGGGGAAATATCTTCAAATACCGGGGCAGCTGCATCCAGTGGTTATAGATCAGCTCCATTCAGATCCTCCCTCTGATTAGTGCTGCTATGGCTATAACCTCTGGCACTCTCTCAGAAGAGAAGAAGTTCTCTTCTAACCTTGACCAAAAGGTAGACATTTCCTTTGATAATCCTTTATAGAGCTGGAGACAGTTTAATACTTAAAGAGCCAGGGAATAAGAACAGGAGTCCTGATAATACCAAGAATTTGAATGGATTAGAAGGGTATTTTAGAGATTTTCAGAATTTGAGAGTGCAATGCACTGAATGTTTATGTCCCAACCCCCAATTTCTGTTAAAACCCTAATTCCAATGTGATGGTATTTGGGGTTAGGGTCTTTAGGAGGTAATTATGTCATGAAAGTGGAGTCCCCATGAATGGGATCAATGCCCTTATAAGAAGAGGTCAGAGAGATAGCTCTTTTTCCAACACCTAAGGATACACTTTGAAGTCTCTTGTCTTTAAAGCAGGAAATGGGCTTGTACCAGATATTGGCATAGCTAGAACCTTGATCTTGAACTTCCCCAGCTATAGGGACTTTGAGAAATAAATGTGTGTTTTCAAGTCCCCCGAGTCTATAGAAATTTCTTACAGCAGCCTGAACTGACAAGACAGAGAAGTCTCAAACGTTATGAACTTAATAGATTTCCAATATGTTAATAATGAAGACATTCAAACGGAATTACAAAAATTGGTTGTTCTTTAAATGTAAACAAATTTACACTTTTCATACAAAATTATGATGACTGCAAACATAGCATCTTTTAGCTATGTCATTAATAATCTAAATTTTAACTTCCTTAGAAATATGAAGCTTAGGGCAAATGACCCTTTTTCCTGCTTTGTGTAGGTATTGGATTACATCACAGACTTTCTGCCTTATTGTGATCAAATCTTAAATATAGAAAGATGGCATGCCTGGATGGCTCCGTTGGTTAAGCTCTGACTCCTGATTTTGGCTCAGGTCATGATCTCAGGGTCATGAGATCGAGCCCCACATCAGGCTCTGCTCTGAGAGTGGAGTCTGTTTAAGGTTCTCTCTCTCTCTCTCTCTCTCTCTGCCCCCTTCCCACCCCCCCCCCCCACCCACTCACACTTTCTCTTTCTAAAAAAAAAAAAAACCTTTAAATACAGAAAGATATTCCACTGGGTTCTTAAATACCTGCCACCATGTGGCAGATGCTATCATTTTCACCCATCACATATGAACACCTCCTATTGCATGCAGAATTTAAATTTTCTACTGAACCAAGGCTGGTTGCCATCTCCTTCTTCCTTATTACCTGCATATGATTTTCTGGCAGAGAAAATTTTAAGAGGAGAACCAGGCCTTAACAACATTTATTCAAAAAGAGACACCTATAGTAACAATGAGGTCATTCCCTTAGAAGGGGCAGGACAGCCAAAAAGAACTCTTGGTTTTGTGAAGTCAACAAGCCTCAAGTGCTAAGACTTTGAAGATCTGTACTCTTGAAATTTAAAGTTATTTTCCCCATGTCATGTGGAAAAATACCCGAGAGTCTTACCAATAAGTATATAATTATTGCATTACTGCTCACGGCTTACACATGTACTGAGCTACACTGATTTTGGGGTAAATTTCTGACCACAGGTCCTGTGACCTAAGTTGTCATATTCACTATCCGTTCATTATTCATCATCAGAGATTAAGCTAGAGCTGTGTGGGGATGTCAAAATATCATTGGCTACTAATATATAACCTGTATATATCATCTTTTGTACAAAGATGAATGGGGCCATTAAGATTATTCCCTTGAGTATTTGGAATTGGGCAATATTCGGTGACTGAGGCATCTAGTTTTGGGTCCAGAAGCTGGTCTGGTTGAGAGATTACTTGATTTACAAATAGTGTTGAAAGGGGTCATGGGCAAGCATACAAAGTGAGGGAGCAAGACCTATTAATAGGCAGAGGCATCTGGCTGATAGAGGAAGAACCAACTGGAAGAGCCAGAGACACAATCCAGGCCTTAAAACAGAGAATTGCTGCAGTTTTTGACAGTTTCCTATATCCAATTATCCTATATTTTGTTAGTAAAAACTGATTTTTTTTCCTGAGATGACTTGAATCTGGGTTAGGCCTAGCTTTTACATAAACGTGACTAAATCATGATCATTTCTTAGCTTTTACTTTCCATGCTTAACTGAAACAACATTTTGACAATGATCTTCAGGGACAAATTGGAGGAGAATTCTTTCTTCACCTCATTTTATGGTCAGTATTCCCTTGAGGACACATTTAGAAACAGCCAATTTAAATTTGATATCAAAGACATTGATGATTTAGCAGCTTTAACTTCAGTGAGGAGACTGAAGAACTCAGCAGCTGTGACAAGATTTAAGGGTCAATGGCTACCCATTAGATTGTTTCATAAAGAAGAAATGAAAACTGATTGATGCAATTGGCAAGTTAATGACCTGCCAGAAACTGTCCTGTTCAGGAAGCTCTGGACCCAGACATGAGCCACTTGGGTGACATCATGAAAGGAACCCAGTCCAAACACAGAGTCTAGCTTATATTCCTCTGTAACTTACTAAGTACTCCTGGGTACCAGGTAGTGTGCTAGGTGTTTAGCACCCATGGGAGGAAAAATCCAATCAAACGACAACAAAAACAAGACTACCTACAAAGAATTACAGCTTCCTCTGTTTAGGGATTTGGATTTTGCAGCAAATCTTTTAAAGTACCTAAAACTACCTCGGAGTGATAAATGTAAAGCTTCTCTTGGTTTACGAAAGTTGTATTAAAATATAATGTTTTTCATGTCAAAGCTAATATATGAAATTATTAATAGTCCATAACATGTTAGCAAGAATTATTAATTAGGTTAGTGGATTATGAGCAGAAAGAAAATCGTGCTACTGGTAAAATTTGGGGCATCAGAAACAGAGTACTGGAGAAATATTTATGACAGTGACCTCACTGAGGCTCTAGAGATCAAAAACTACAGAGAACTCATTTTTTTCTCCTAAGAATAAAGCACAATTGAATTTGGAACAGAGAACAAAATAGTTATAATGTAGCATCTCCATGGAGAGTTCCAGAAAGTGAAGAAATGGCATGAAGGTACTGGGTATTGGCTAAGGGGAGGGATGTAATGGAGTAGAAGTTTAAGAGAAACAAGTCCTGAAAAATGAGTAACACTTAGCAAAACAGAGGCAATGAGAAGCCAGAAGAGAAGTGCCGGAAATCTAGATGATATTCTGGCCTCATTTGAAAGATTCCATTGCCTGTTGTGTTGACCATGCTTCTCTAAATTGTGTCTCTTCATGGAAACATTTTAAGTCATATGTTTGCCCTGAGAACCACTGTGAAAAAGCATCTTCCCATAATGGGAATTAAAAACCATGAAACTAGAGCTTTCCAGTATCTTTTCCCTATGGTAGATTTAGGGTGAATCAGTAGTTTCTAAATGTGAGAAATTTAAATTCAAGACTAACATTACAATATTAATAATTATCTTACAGTGAAATGATACCTAGGATAGAAACTAGTGTTTATTAAAAACAAAACAAACAAAAACCATTGAGCTGCTTTTGGAAAAAATCAGACTTTCAAACTCAGAAGTATGCGTAATTGAATTATCAGATTAGCATCTTAGGGGCTAATTGGCTTTGAAACTACTTTGCTTTTAGAAAGACACCTTCTTGAACTCGTACCTCATCTGACAAAACAAACATTTTATGAATATGAAAAGCAATATAAATGCTGAATGACAATAATGCCATCTCCACATGACATCTGGGATTTTGGAAAAATTCTGCTTGTACATTACTGTTTCTTCTCTTCTGCATTAAATAAGTGAAATGAAAGTATATCAAGAAGCAGAAAATGGAGAAACACAGAAAAAGTTTAAAGTCTGTTTGGTTATTTAATATATTAGAATTAATTGCTAAAGTGTTACCAGCTGTAAAGCTGTAAGACCTACATGCCAATACCAAGTCAAATATGCTAAAAAGACAAGAGTGTAAATATGGAAAGATGTCACCACACAAAAGATGGATGTCTAGTCAGCTGTGAGAGACCTGGGTTCAAGGTGGCAAAGTAGGAAGATCCTGAACCTACCTCCTCCCATAGGCGCATATGAAATAATTTTTTTTTCTTTAATGGGGCTTGAACTCATAACCCTGAGATTAAAGACCCTGAGATCAGGGCTCAGAAGCTTAACCCACTGAGCCACCCAGGCACCCCTGAAAGAATTTCCTCTTAAAAAACCCTTAAGCATGGCTGAATGAGACTACACATTAGGCAAACAGGAAGAAAACCACATCGAAGGCAGTAGAAGAGGCTAGAACACAATCTCAGCATACACCCCACCCTGGCACAGTGACCCACAACCAGGAGAAATCTCGAAACCAGGCACTTCCCCCTGAGGAGAAGAGATAAGCCCCCAAAATATGTAACTTTGAGAACCAAAGGGGCTTGCGGCCCGAAACCCAAAAGACCACAGCTATCTGAAAAAGAGCCAGGGCCCTTGTACTCACCATCCTGGAGCCCAGCACAGAGGCAGCCAACCTTAAAGTGAAAGAGGCTCACCTGCTTGTAGTAAAGCATCAGCCTGAGGAGAGGCAGCTAATTTAACACACACCTCTAGGAGTTCTGCTCCTATGACACATTACTGTCCCTTCTCTTCTGCATTAAATAAGTGAAATGAAAGTATATTTTTAAAAATCAGTGAGCAATGTGGCAGCGTGCGGCGGGGGGGGGAGGTTGGATTGGTGATTCTATAAGAATCACCAAGAAGTCCTCTGAATTCTGCCGAAGGTCAAAATAGAGTTTGGGATTATTCCCAACACCTGGAAAAGGAGGTCAGCTACCCATTTAAATCTTTAATATTGGAAATTAGAGGGCTATGGAAGGCAAGAAGTCAAAGCTGAAGCTTTAATTGAGTAGGAGAATATTAGATGCATGAGGGGAAGAAGATCAGTTCTTTCTTCCTCAAGGAAAAGGGGCTCAAATTAACATAAGCAGGAAAAGAGGATGTATCTGCTGGCTGACTAAAAACTTCAAGGAGTAAATGAGCTGGAGCCCCAACGGGATCTAGACATTAAAACTATGTGATTAGGTATCTCTTTCTCCATCTCTTTTTATTTATTTATTCATGAGAGACAGAGAGAGGCAGAGGGAGAAGCAGGTTCCCAAGGAGCAGGGAGCCTGATGCACGACTCGATCCCAGGACCCTGAGATCATGACCTGAGCCAAAGGCAGACGCTTAACCATCTGAGCCACCCAGGCGCCTTCCTTCTCCATCTCTTAATCCTACTTTTATCCATGTTAGCTACATTCTCAGTAGGTCTTTTGTGCATCAGAATATAAACAGCCACCACCAGATAGAATTGTCTTTCAAGTTAGAACACTTAGTGAAAGAGACTGCCTCTCTTCCAATAGTTTCAGCATAGGTTCCTCCAGGATTCGGATTTGCCCAGCTTGGTGCTGCCACTAAAGCAGTCCCTGAATCTAGAGAATGAGGAATCTGATTGACGGATCTGGGCTATGTTTCCACCTCTGCAGGGGCAAGGCGTGCAGGGTGAGCAGGTTACAAACATACCCAAACACCAAGAGAAGGTTCCTCAAAAGAAAGAGAGCCAAGAAAGGGGGCATGCATGATGGGTAGGCAAGGAATACAGCTTTCACAGTCCATCACAGCCTTGTTTCTTATAGCATGGTGTGCAAAGGGGCAGCATCAACATCACCTGGAAGTGCGAATAAATGCAGAATCACTAGGCTTACCCTAGACCTACTAAGTTAGAATCTGCATTCTAAAAAGATCCCCAGGTGATCTGTATGCATGTTAAGATTTTAAGCACACTGACTGACATTTCCACAGAGGATTACACCCATAACCAGTCTCTCCATCCCACCTTCTCCCAGTTCATACTATTAATCTTTTTCTTACCCACATCCCTACACTCTTAGGTTCTACTTAGTGGCACAAAGGTTCCAGAAAGTCTGATACTTTCCTCCTAAGGCTCTCATATATCACAATAGCAGAAATAATCCCGATGCAAAGTGACTCTAGGGGGCAAGTTAAGGTTTGCTAGCAGGATTGATTATGGCCATCAGTTCCTTTCTCTAGATAAATTTTAATTTGATGCCATCTTCCATTTTATCCTTTCTCAGCTTTTCTTGTGTTTTTGTTAGATTATCATACAGTTTATGCACCTAGAAATTTAGAAGGATTATTGAATGTTCTTTTAGTCATAGTCCCTGTTCAGACCTCATATAAATCACTCAACTGGCAATTGTTTTCCCTGCTATTGTCTGGGTAACCCCAAATACCCAGGCAAGGGTTGTCAAAAACATTCATTGTTCTTTTCCCTTCATGGTTTTGCTGCTGTGCTGCTGCACTTGCTCTGGGTTAATGGGACATTAGTCTCGGGAAGTTTTCATTTTGGCCATTATTAGCAATTTCACCGCATTTTTCTGTGGCAGCTCATAAAATGCCCTGGAGTGCCTTGTTACTCAGGTGTAATCACAGGGCTGAGGTGATGCTGGCTTTCCTTATGGCCCAGTTTACTAAGATACATCAATAGTTTTGCAGAACCCAACTCTATGTGGCCAATATTGCCTTAAACACGACATTCATTTGACCCTTAACTTTAAAGAAATAGTAAATGGATCACTTAGTTTATTCTATCTTTCTTTTTTAAAAAAGATTTTGTTTATTTATTCGACAGAGACACAGCGAGAGGGGACACAAGCGGGGGGAGAGGGAGAGGGAGAAGCAAGCTTCCCGCTGAGCAGGGAGCCCGATGTGGGGCTTGATCCCAGGACCCCGGGACCATGACCTGAGCTGAAGGCAGATGCTTAACGACTGAGCCACCCAGGCACCCCACTTAGTTTATTGTAAGGCTTCACTTTTTTTAGCCACCAGTGTTCTTGATTCCTCGCTTCTGAAGACATTTTGCTATAAAATGTGTCATTCTTGGAAACCCCAAATAGCTTATTCCTTAAAGTAGAATGCTGACCCCTATTTTATGGCTTAATAGAAAAAGGGAATAGATACTTAGCCTAAAACAGTTTAACTTGGAAATTTAATGTTTATTTGTAATTACTTACCTGTACTTTTCTAATATTTGGATTACTACAAGAGCAAATAAATTACTCAAAAATAATCATACATTTTGGCTTATGCTGAGATGCTGCAAGGGTCAAAATTTAAAATGGCTGTTTTATGCATTTTAATACATCCTTTTCACAATGAAAAAATGTTTTACTTGCCGTGTGTAAATCTCCACCCTCCCTCTCACTCCATGAGATAAATGATTAATTCCTGCTCCTTATGATATGATTAGTATAACTAATAATTTGAGACATAATTTGAAGACTGAGCAATATATGCACAAAGCTATGAAATGATTGTTTCATCTCTGCTGGGAAGTCATTTTATCCTTTAAGTTAGAGAGAAAGGGCAGGTAAAGTGGACAGACATTTTTCTCAGTAAAATATAGAATTGCTTATCAGGTTTTAGACTGTTAAACGGCCATTATCTTAATTTTTTAATTTAAATTTTGAAAAGTGTAAACAGTACTGTCTGTGAGTACAGATCTTAATCTGAATCATTCTTTAGTTTGGGTTCAAGGGAAACAACGTGAAAGGGAATCTCAAATGCTTAGTATAAGTCAGACAGGTGAAGTAAAAGAAAAGTGGCTGAGAGATAATAGTTCTCTCAAATAATAACTAATTTAGAATTCCTTTTAGTATCTACCTGTATAATTAGGGTTAATCAAATAGCATGGAAGGCACAATGTGAGTGTTTCAATCCATTCATTATCGAGGCATCTTCCATGGCTCATGGAGGTTCCCTAAAAGGAAAAAAAAAAGTATTTTCCCTTAATTGCTAGGCTTTTAGAATTTGTTGAGCTTTATTAGCAATTTCTGATCTTTCTTGAGTAGTCCTAGATCAATGAGGCTTTGTTAAGATAGATCTTCTTTGCCATATACCCTTGAGAACCAGGGTCCAATATGATAGCCACCAGACACCTGAGGCCATCAAACAGTTGAATTGTGGCTAGTTCAAACTGAGGTGAGTTATGAATGTAAAATACACACTAGATTCTGAAAGCTTAATTTGAAAAAAAAAAAGAATGTAAAAGACCTTATTACATTTTATATTGATTACACACTGAAATGATAATATTTTGGATATACTGGGTAAATACATCTTATTAAAATTCATTTCAACTGTTTCTTTTCACAGTTTAAAAGTAGCTACTAAAGAACTTAAAATTACATATGTAGCCCTCAACTGTGGCTCACATTCTATTTCTTTTACAGAGCTGATCTAGACCCTTTATTGTTTCTGAAAAAAAAATAACTTATTACATAATTGCTTCATAATACTTAAATTCTTAGTTGATTAATGAAATATTTTTATCTTCAATATTTCTGTTGGCAATTGTGTCAGAAGGACATATGCATCTCTAATATGGTTTGAGATTAGGAGAATATATAAGGCAATGTATTTGTGGAGTGCTTTTTATTCATTGTTCAAGCTGTCAAATAACTGCAATACAGCGACTAACAAATGAGTTAATGTTTAAAAATGTTTAAAAGAAAAAGAACAGAAAAATATTTCCCTGAGTACTCTTTGGAAATACCGACGACCTTGGCATTGAGTTACCACATCTGTGGCTTCCATATTACAAAGAGAAACAGTCTCTCAAAAGGAAGATTAAAAATAAATGAGTGGCATTATCATTCATATTATTAAGCACCGATTTTTGTTAGTTGTTGAATTAAATAGCCAGTTTGTAAAAATTGAGTAATAAGAAAAGACCTAGTATAAGAAAATGATGGAACAGTTGGTTTCCTAGGAAGCAATTTGCAGAGGTATTCTGCCGTGGAGAGTTGATGTTGAATCTTGCATTGTTAAGTGGCTTTGCTCAAAAATTTTATTGACACAATTATGATGCATTTTTCCATTAGAAAACCAATTTTCACTTACGTGGTGAAATCAAGCTCCAGCTTGATTGTTATGGTGAGAAGGATTATGCTGTCAAATCAGGTGGATCCATGTGAAGACAATGTGTTTGTTTAGACAAATACTGAAAATTATTTGAGTGCAAAAGATCAGCATAACAATAAACTTCCAACTTCACTGAATAAACTTTAAAGAAAACTTGGCTCTTCTTCCTTAAATGAGAGTTTAAAAAGACTAGAAAATGCCACAAACAAAATTTTACTTTTCGTAATGAATTTAAAATTTTGATTTTGATTTTATATTAATTACCTGGAATACAGTATTGATGATGTTTTTACTGATGTGGTTAATATTTCCAGTATTTCCAAGTTGTACACTTCCAATATTGCAAGACATTATCCTCAGAGCTTTTAATTTGGCACAATTCTTTTGTTGTTTGTTAAAGTACATCATAAAACCAGGAATGGTTAATGGGACAGATCTGTATCCATACACGTTTGCTCTGGAGCCCTTATGTTACCTCACGGCCACTGAATTAGGCCTTGAGATTTTTACCTATCTGGGAGTCTAACCTTTGATTTTTTCCCAACAGATTTAGCTTGCCTTTCTGGCTTGTGGCACTGCCTGGCTCTAGCTCTTCCCTTGCAGATGAAGGAAATACTCAACAAATGTTTGCTAAATAAATGAGTGGACATCTCCTCCTCGAGATTTTTGTAAAGCTATTGTTATTAGTGAGATGTATTTAGCTACAGTTTCTGTGAATTACGGAGTCCTGAGATGAGGACTGTAACATTTAATAAACTTGAATTCTATGATGGTAAATAAAGTGCTAATGGCAGGAATTATAGAAATAGGGGCTTTTGAATTTGCTTTCCATTTTATATAATCCAGAACTATAAGTCTGGGAGTATATGCATTATATAGACATTTTGGAAATTGGAACACCCTAAAAACTAGGATTTCCATTGGAAATAATGGGGTTAACAATCCACAGAGGTAGAAAAGCATAAAGAGAAAATGGATGGCAGCAGCAGTTCTAGCCAGGGGACAGTCACTGCTCTTTACACTGATACAGAGCATATAAGTAGTTATATAAGAGCTTAAGTATTAATTTCAGAGTATATAAGAGTATATAAAAGACTAGGCCCACACTAGTGATATCCCTAGGTTTGCAAAAATTGGGAAGGTGATGGTGAAGGAGAAGCTATCTACTAACACAGTACTACTGAAAACATGCACAGAGACTTCTAGCATTTTGAATGGTTTGTGGTCGTCCATCTGGCTGGAACATCATAGCATTAGCACGAAACTCGAGGATAAATTGCTGGTGGAATGTAGTTAATTGCTGGCAATTAGTGGATGCTTACCTCTCTGGGAATGTACGAGGTGGTGGGCATTGTGGAGATCTAATTTTAAAAAGGATGATACTTTGTGAGCTAGGAATCAGTGAGTATTACTTTCTGTCTTGACTAGGGGCTGCACTCAGGACAGAGAGATGCCAAAATAGGGAGAAAATTATTATTTTAGGAGAAGAGTACTATTTTTAATATTGAGATATAATTGACATATAACATTATATTAGTTTCAGGGGTACATAGTGATTCAAATATGTATATATTACATAATGATCGCCATGGTAAGTTTAGTTAACATCCATCAACTATTTTTTTATGTTTCAAGCCCTATGCTAGGTAAAGCAATGGTGAAAAGAATCAATCCTCATTCAGTTAACTTTCCAATGGCAGAAAAAGATACATTTATTAGATATACAATTAAATTAAATATTAAGTTTTAAAAAGCATTAATTAAAAGCAAATTAAGTCCTTTTATAAAACAAATTTACACTGGCAATGTGACAAGCTTTATAAATGTTAGATTCATGGTGCTCTGAAAACTTTAATGAGATTTGTCCCTGTTCCTTAAAATACATTTGGAATATGGAATTCTAGATCCTTTCAGAGACTCAAAAGGAGAGCGATCCGTGAGGGAGAAGATAGGAGGTATCCTAGTGGAGGGGGGTAGCATCTCTAAAGACTAGATATCCTTGGGTACAGTGTCTCAGTTTGCTACAGGAGAATGTCCAGCAACAGGCTTTCCCGTGCTTTCCTTTTCATGGGTGATACACTGGAAAATTCATAAAGAGGTATAGATGCTTCTTTAATTTTGGTGAATGCTGTATCTTTGCATCTTTGAATAGCTTAAGACATAAGTAGCTTAGTCCAGTGCATCAAGCTGTGTCTTACCATCATTTGTTGTTTGTTTGTTTGTTTGTTTGTTTTTCTGGAGCTAACGATCCCTGAGTCTACCAAGTCTCACAGGTAGGACCTAAAATACATTGTTATACCTACTAGAAGGCATGAGGAGTTGTCAAGCAGTGACATACCGGCCCTCAGACAAGCATAAGATCCTAAGTGTGGCCAATTTTCCCCCTGTGCATAAGGAGCTGGTTGATTCCTGTTTCTTCTAAGATAACCAGGTCCGTACAAACAATGCAGGCAGGATCACAGCCTTGCTGGTGGACACTGTGGGAACAGCGACTCCTAGAATGCTGGTAGTGCAGCGACTCCAAGCAGAGGGTTCAGAGGTCAGTGGTTCCAGGAGGCTTTTGGAGTGACTGCAGGTGAAGGGCACTCCTAGGCCAAAGAATGCCGGGGATGGCCAGCAATCCCTGTACCAACGGATGAAAGATGACTCCAAACTTTGCCTTGAAAGAGAGGAGAAGGCAAGGGGGTCAACGCTCAGAGAGGAAGACCCTTTGCTCTTCGTGGCTCCCACTTTTATTGGTCCTTCAGGATATCCTTATCACTGTTTCTCAAGCACGTGTTGTGTGACAAGAGGTCTTACTGAAACTGAGAGGATTTACGGGAAAGATAAGATATGCTAATCTTCATGGTCTACTAAATGTAAGGGACAATGCATACATCTCTTAGCTCACAGGGAGGCTGCTTGGGCTAAGAGAGCTTCAGGGAAGGTAACTACCTGTGACACCCCAACGGCAGAGTGGTCACGTGGGCCCGGCATTCCAAAGGCCCACGCCCTTCTTGGAAACCCTCCCTGGCCCCCAGCGGCCTCTGTGTGACATTTTAGCAAGCCAGGTATTATGGCTGGTTTCATGCTCTACATTAACCCCAACAAAAGAAACCCAAAGAGAGCCCTGTTCTTGAACTGTGAAAGTCTGATATCTGCACTGACCTCCATTTGCTGCATGCTGAGCCAGACCAAGGCTACAGTCTTCCTGAGAGACAATGACTGGTGTGGGCAGTGGTGAAGAAGTGACCCAATTTGGGGAACAATGCATTCCCCTTCTTCTTTGCTAACCAAACACCAATTTCTTCAGGTAGGTATGGTCTACTTCCAAGGGTAAATCCTGATTGGTCAAGGTGTATCATGTTAATTTATGTTAATGTTTGTCACTGTTTGTTGCCCAATATAGGTCTATCATGAGGCAAAGGTTAATAAAATGCAAAAGGATGTCCACTGAGAAACTTCTGGGAAATATTTTCCTCCCTATTAAGAGGAAGACCTTTGAGGAGAATGCCCTCAGTTCCTAACTTAGATGCTATTCTGTAAAGCAATGATGCGTGCAGCTTAGTAGCCCTCTTTCTGTGATAAGGGGAGAGAGACTTCATCACCAACGAATACAACAGAGAAGAAGAAACAAAGGTGGGGCGCCTGGGTGGCTCAGTTGGTTAAGCGACTGCCTTCGGCTCAGGTCATGATCCTGGAGTCCCGGGATCGAGTCCCGCATCGGGCTCCCTGCTCGGCAGGGAGTCTGCTTCTCCCGCTGACCCTCCCCCCTCTCATGTGCTCTCTCTCTCATTCTCTCTGTCAAATAAATAAATAAAATCTTTAAAAAAAAAAAAAAAAAAGAAGAAACAAAGGAGACTTGAAGATATCACCAAGATCCTGAAAATACCTTGGGACTCTCCATCTCCCAATGATGTCTTAAGTGAACGAGTAATAAACAACAAATGCCCTGAGCTTTAATCACTGCCCAAAACATTCTCTTGATGGTGTAATTCCCAGCTTGGGGATCTAAGGTGCTTGCTCACATTCATTAAGCTCTTCCAGAATTCCAGAAGCCTGGGCATGTAGACAAAGTGCATTACGAAGTCAGTAGCATGGCCTTAGTTTTGGCCACAGTTGGCCTCATAAAGAAGCATGAGTGTGGTAGAGCTACACTGGCTGCTGTACCTAGGTCCTCAGCACTGGCTTTCAGTGCGCTGGCCCCAGACCATCTCTCTGGAAAAGATAAACGGAACAGCGTTGAATGGATGGACAGTGTAGTGCCTATGCTAATGGTTCTTCATAATCTATTCATGCCTTCCCACTCCACTTTCTCCTACACTATTGCTCAACGTGCTCTGTTGAAGAATATCAGTGGCTGGAACTGGGAAAGGTTATAAGAAATTGATGTTTTCACAATGTCATTGTTGAATGCTCAGAAACAAACGTTTGTTATTCTTCTCTTTTTTTGCAAGGCTCTTAATGACAATCTCCTAACTAATTCAAGAAACTAGGGAAAAGTAGCTTTAATTTCTTTTTTTTATTAAGTTTTTTAAAATTTTAATTCCAGTATAATTAACATACAGTGTTCTGTTAGTTTCAGGTGTACAATATAGTGATTTGACAACTCTGTACATTACTCAGTGCTCATCATGATAAGTGTGCTCTTAATCTCCTTCACCTATTTCACCCATCCCTGCCCCAACTCCCCTCTGGTAACCCTCAGTTTGTTCTCTAGAGTTAAGAATCTGTTTCTCTGTTTGTCTCTCTCCCTCTCTCTCTTTTTTTCCCTTTGTTCATTTGTTTTGCTTCTTAAATTCTGTATCTGTGTGAAATCATATGGTATTTGTCTTAGGACTCTACTCTTTAGCTCCATTCATGTTGTTGCAAATGACAAGATTTAAATCTTTTTTATGGCTGAATAGTATTTCATTATATATATGTACCACATCTTCTTTATCCATTCATCAATCGATGGACACTTGGGCTGCTTCCATAATTTGGCTATTGTAAATAATGCCACAATAAACATAGAGGTGCATAGATCCCTTCGAATTAGTGTTTTTGTATCTTGGGGTAAATACCTTCTAGGGTGATCACAGGATCATAGGGTAGTTCTATTTTTTACTTTGTGAAGAACCTCTATACTGTTCCCCACAGTGGCTGCACCAGTTTGCACTCCCCCCAACAGTTTACAATGGTTCCTTTTTCTAGTAGTTTGAATTTCTTAACTGTGATCTCACAATGTCATGGCACTCAATAAAGAAGCAAGCTCAGTGGGGAAAGTAACTGCTGCAGGACCATGGGAAAACTTCAGGGTACTTGTCAGGAGATTTTAGTTCTTGTTCAGACCTGCTACTGACTATGATTATTACCTTGAGTTCTCGGTTTATTCATTTGTAAAATGAAGTATTTAGACGGCTGAAGTTTCTTCCACGAAAACATCGTAGAATTCTCCAACAGTCCTCACGACTTTGTTGCTCTACTGGAGGCTTCAAACCTAAGCTGTACTCCGTGTCACAGCTCTAATATATATTGTGCTATTTCATTTTTTTTTTTTAATGAGGAAGAATGTATATATAACTTTTGGTAGCCATTGGGCTTTATATCAAGTAACTCTTGATAGTTTTATACCCGGAGGACATAATACATCAAA
The DNA here is from genome assembly GCF_002201575.2 of Neomonachus schauinslandi. Taxonomy (NCBI): domain Eukaryota; kingdom Metazoa; phylum Chordata; class Mammalia; order Carnivora; family Phocidae; genus Neomonachus; species Neomonachus schauinslandi. The sequence goes on along the minus strand of NC_058409.1, from coordinate 75,954,430 downwards.
GGGGTGATCCACTCTGTAACTCTTGACATATTTTACATTGTCAGATTGATGTGTTTTCAGCTATGTATGCCACTACTAAAGTTATACTCAAGGTCTTAAGGTATATTTGAACCCCTTAAATGAAATTGAGTTTTCTGTGTCTCCTAGTATTTTGTGTGTGGAAAAAAAATTCTGTTTTGCTTTGGGGTGGGAGTAGTTAATTGTTGCCAATGATGACAGACATTGTCTTTCTGTAGGACAAAGAGATAAGTGCTCAAAGGCTTTATATAAAACCTTTTATGTTATATAAAATGATGTAGTATAATATTTAATATATTACTAATTACTAATATTATTAATAATAATCTTGGTATTGAATTTGTGCCAATTCGATTTATATTAATTAATGGCCAAAAGCTCTGTATTTTCATACACAGCCAATCTCGATATCCTAAACTAAAGACTTCCATGAAGTTGGTACTGATTTTTCTATAAGCCTATTGAGTACTGTAGACCTTAACTTACCAAAAGTAAG